>NW_026067921.1:8253560-8339251 GCF_014885135.2 Alexandromys fortis
CTCTTCTTGCAGCAGTTTTCAGGACTTTATTTACAGCAATCTATCTCCTTCTCCTTCTCTTTCTCTCTCTCCTCTCTCTCTCCTCAGGCAAACCTCTCTCAGCCCTTAAGTAGGCATGGGCTGATGTGGGAGTGTCATATATCAATCTGTTGATTTCATTGGTTAAATAATAAACACACTGCTTGGCCTCATAGGTTAAAGCATTGGTGGGAGGAAACAGAATAGAATTCTGGGCAGAAGAGGAAGTGAGGTCAGACTCTGCTCTGCTCCTGGACAACACGGATGGAGGCTAGAATCTTCCCGGTAAGCACACCTTGGGGTGCTTACACAGATGATTAGAAATGGGCTAGTCCAGGTGTGAGAATTAGCCTGTAAGGGCTAGAGTTCATGGGCCAAGCAGTCTTTAAATGAATACAGTTTGTGTGTTGTTATTTCGGGCATGAGCTAGCCAAGCAGACAGGGTGTTGGGGACGCAGCCCTGCCGCTCCTTATTCCAACAGATGGCGCCCAGACGTGTGGCTAACTGAATCCACAAAAAGCCTGAGAAAGCTTGGGAAAGAATGGAGTGAAGCATGTTTTCTTGGTAGCAGCAATTTCTCGAGTCTACTCTGCTTGCTAGAGGCAAGCAAGCGCTCTCATCTAAGAGAGGCTTCCTGACTCAGCTTCAGCTGCAAAAACCTGCAGCTCATTAAGAGGTCCTGCCACGAAACACTTAAACGGTGTTGATGGAAAGCTGAACGCATGCTTTTCGGTTTTCAGCCGTAGCAGGAAAAAAGCTGTGCTGTTTAAAAATGCCGGCTTTCTGGGCCCTCCTGCCAGGGAAAACTCTGACTGAGGCAGGAGAGCCAACTACTGAGAGAGGACTTGACTGTTGTCTGTTGTAGCTCACTGGCTGGCAGGGGCCTTGAAACACCATAGAATTGTGGCAGTAAATATGGCTACAACTGGTACCTCCGCCACGAGGCTGGAAAGCTAAGGAATGGATTGGATCTAGCTGGCAAAGCCACGGATTTAATCCTACTCATATTGCTCAGTAATTTAAAGACTCTTGTGGTCAGAAAAACAGAGAGAGATACAGTAAAGAGAGCATCAAAGACAAAGAAAATTTTTAAATGATTTACAGTGTGTTGAAAATAATATGCAGACTAAAAGTTAAATTTCTTAAAGTAAAAAACAAAAGTAAGAAAAAGAGAAGTTGTGTGTGGTAGTACCTGCCTTTAATCCCAATGCTTGGGAGGCAGAGGGAGATTGACCTCTGTGACTACAAGGTGTGGTAGCACACGCCTTTAATCCCAGTGCCTAGAAGGCAGAGACAAACATATCTCTGTGAGTTCAAGGTGTGGTAGCAAACACCTTTAATCCCAATGCCTGGGAGGCAGAGACAGGCAGATCTCTGAGAGTTCAAGTAGAGCCTGGTCTACAGAGTTATTCCAGGTCAAAGAGATACAGAGAATATAAAATAAAAGTAAAAGTAAATGAAATAGAGGTTAAAATAAAGCTCACAAAGATGGAAAATACACAGAGAATCTTGATACTGTATGCTATTATGCTCTCTTTGAATTGTTTGAATGCTGAGGAAGGAGCAACAGATGCTAAAAGATATTTGTTTATAAATGCTGCTGAACTAATCCATCGTAGAGATTTTGATGCCTTGACTTTGAAATTTGGATCTAAGGACATGATACTTTGGAAAGGAGTTTCTTATTTTGTTTTCACAGAGGATGAGACCCTGTTCATTTCTTCTATTCCGATATGGTATGATGGACCACGCCCTCCTGAACGGTTGCTGTGAATACCTTCAGAAAATTGCTTCGCTCAACTGCCAACTGAGATGAAACTAGCACACAGGTTATACCATGAAAGACCTAATTAACGACGCCCCCATTCAGCAGGAAGCAGTTTGGAGAGAAAAAACTGCGCCCATGTTCCCAAATATTGTTTATAAATGTTCTTTTACATTTAAAGGGGGAGATGATATAGGTATGAATAATTTACATTGATATGGATTTTGCTTTAGTGATTTAAATTTAAGGTTAATTTTGTAATGTATATAGGTTGTTAATGAATAATCATTAATAATAGTTAAGTTTGTAGTCATGTTAGTTAAGATTTTCTAGATGTGCATAGATATATTTTAGATAGGCATTCTTCATATTTTTCAAAGATTATAGAATATGGCATTTTAAATGTTTTAATAACTTAGGACTTTTCATGACAATGAGACACTCTGCTCCTGGCAGCACCAATCTACTTCAAGAGGAAGATGGGCATCGAAGAGGATCCTTATGGAGTTTGATAGCCATTTGGGCAAGAAACTGCTCTTGCCTGGACTATTGCATAAACTGGACACAGAGAACCCGCAGAGAGAGGACTGCTGAACTTGCCTAAAGGTGAGATGACCTTTTGGGGTTCCTGATTCATGAAAGAGTCTGCAAGACATTCTTCAGGACAAGCAGATAGTGACTGCCTTTGAAACTTCCTGCTTTGTGGAAATGTCTGCTGGAAACTATGGGCCTGTAGGCTGAAGATGGATGCCCCAACAGTACAGAGGAACTTTGGGTGACTGTCCAGGCAGCGAGATGTCTCTGTCACATCTAGAGCTTTGGATTTCTTGTTTGCTTAGGTAATATTGTATCTTTGTGGACTCTTTGATGGAGTTAAGAATAGTTAGCTATAGTTATAGGTTTCCTTAGTTATGATATAGATTATTGTAATTGATAACTGTTTTGTTATATGTAATTTTGCTATGTTAAAGTTAAAGCCTTCCTTTTTTTTGTTTAAACAGAAAAAGGGGAAGTGATGTGGGAGTGTCATATATCAATCTGTTGATTTCATTGGTTAAATAATAAACACACTGCTTGGCCTCATAGGTTAAAGCATTGGTGGGAGGAAACAGAATAGAATTCTGGGCAGAAGAGGAAGTGAGGTCAGACTCTGCTCTGCTCCTGGACAACAAGGATGGAGGCTAGAATCTTCCCGGTAAGCGCACCTTGGGGTGCTTACACAGATGATAAGAAATGGGCTAGTCCAGGTGTGAGAATTAGCCTGTAAGGGCTAGAGTTCATGGGCCAAGCAGTCTTTAAATGAATACAGTTTGTGTGTTGTTATTTCGGGCATGAGCTAGCCAAGCGGACGGGGTGTTGGGGACGCAGCCCTGCTGCTCCTATTTCTCCTAACTGCCAGGTGGGCACTGCCCATAGGTTCATGCATATGCAGGCAGCTGATAATCATTGCATGATCATAGCATAGGTCAGGCATTAGAGCCATCTCAGGAGTTGATTATACATCTCCATCAGGTGTGACACAACGCAACTCGCTACGGAAGGAAGGAAGGAAGGAAGGAAGGAAGGAAGGAAGGAAGGAAGGAAGGGAGGGAGGGAGGGAGGGAGGAAGGAAGGAAAGAAGGAAGGAAGGAAGGAAGGAAGGAAGGAAGAGAAGGACTTTCAAACTCTTTCTATGACTCTAGGTGTTTTAGTTAGGGTTTTCATTGCTATGAAAAGACACCATGAGCATGACAAGTCTTACAAGGAAAACATTCCATTGAGGTGGTGGCTTGGAGTTTCAGAGGTTCAGTCCATGATCATCAGTGTGCAGGCAGATATGGAGCTGCCTTGACTCAGAGGACTTACATCTTGACTCAGAGGCAGCAGGAAGTTGACTGGCTTATCACACTGAGGTAAGCTTGAGCAAAAGAGATCTCAAAGCCCGCTCCCACAGTGATGCTTCCTCCAACAAGGCCACACCTCCTAATAGTGCCACTCCCTATATTTTCTTCCAAACCACCACACCAGCATTTCTCTAATAACAAAGCCCAATAAAGACATAGCAACAACAACAAAACTATAAGCCAATAGCCTTGATGAGCATAGTTGCAAAAATACTCAATAAAGAACTTGGAAACAGATCATGGGTATATATATAAAAAAAAAGATCAGCCACCACTATGAAATTTATTATGGAGATCCCATAGTAGATCAACTTATAAAAACAATAAATGTAATAAATCATATCAATGGACTGAAATACAAAATCCATATGATCATTTTATAGCTGCTGAAAAGTCCTTTGACAAAATCCAACATACCTTCATGATAAAAGTTCCAAAGTAGGACTAGAGGGAATATACTTCAGCATAATAAAAACCATATATGACAAACCCGCAGCCAACATCCTCTTAAGTGGAGAAAAACTTGAAGCAACCCCATTAAAACCAGGAAGGAGACAAGAGTATATACTATCCCCCCGTCTCTTTCAATATTGTGCTTAAAGGTGGAACAATAAGGCAAGAGAAAGAAATGAAAGGTGCACACATAGTAAAAGAACTAAATATTCTTATCTATAGAGGATATCAAATTATGCATAAGAGATTCCAAAAATAACCCCCAGAAAACTTGTAGAAATGATCAATAACTTCAGCAAGGTCGGCAGGATGTGACATCAATTTACAAAAATCAGAATCCTTTCCATACACCAACAACAACTATAGAGAGAAAGAGACCATGGACACACTTCCATCCACAAAATTCCCAAAGCAAGTCAAATATGCTGGAGCAAACACAATCCAGGAAGTAGAAGAACTCTACAATGAAAGCTTTGGAGTTTTGAAGAGATTTGTTGAAGGAGCTGCGGGCTCCCGGCCGCCTGGCTACCTTTACCCAAAATAACATCACACAAACTGTATTCATATAAACACTGCTTGGCCCATTTCTATTAATGTGTGTAGCACCACGAGGTGGTGACTTATCTTGCCTAACCCATATTTAGTAATCCATATAGCACCAGTCTTATCGGAAAAGATTCAGCATGTCTGACCTGGCGGCTTGCTTCATCGCGTCTGCCCTGGAGAGGGGAGGCATGGCATCTGCCTCATTTCCTCTTCCTCCCAGCATTCTGTTCTGTTTACTCCACCCACCTATGTTCTAACATATCAGGCCAAGCAGTTTCTTTATTAACCAATGACCTTCCTCCATTAGAGATTGAGAAAAACTAGAAATGAAAAGACCTCACACATTCATGGATTGATAGAATTAACATTGTGAAATGATCATTCTACCAAAAACCATCTGCCCAGAAATAATTAAGGACAGTGATCAGCAAATGGAACCTCATGAATCTACAAAACTTATGTGCAGCAAAAACAGACAAACAAAAACAATCTACTGAAGACGAAACCCATGGGGTGGGAGAACCTTTGCCAGCTGTGCATCTGATAGGGACTAATATCCGGGATATATAAGGAGCTCAAAACAAAGACTCAAGTAAACAAACAATCCAATCAAAAAACCGGCTACAGATCTGAACAGAGGCTTCTCAAAAGAAGAAATAAAATTGCCTAAGAAATATACTTACTCAACATCCTTAGCAATTAGGGAAATTCAAATTCAAACTATTTTGAGATTTCATCTCATCCAAGTCAGAGTAGCCCAAATCAAGAAAACAATTGATAGCAAATGCTGGCGAGGATGTGGGGAACAAAGAACTCTCATTCACAAGTGGGGTAACTAGACCCAGAAAGACAAATTGCTACCCTGAAACAAGGTCTTTCTATATGTTCTACTTAGCTCTGACTGGCCCGGAGCTCCTTAGACAGAGCAGGCTGGCCCGAAACCCACAGATATCTACCTGCCCCTGCCTCCCGAGTGCTGAGATTAAAGGCAGTGTGCGTCCTTCCCACCCCCACTAATATTTTTCTTCTTATTTGTGGTTCCTAGCTCTGAGTACACAATCTGGGGTAACTACAGAAACCAGGAAAGTTTTAATAGTTGGTTTCAGAGGGCACATGTCTCTGTGGGTGGTACCATCCCTAGGCAGGCTGAGTCTGGACTATGTCAGAAAGCTAGCTGAGCAAGACCAGGGGACAAACAAGTAAAATGTCATTCCTCCATGGCATCTGTTTCCTTGAGTTCCTGCCTGTGCTTTCCTTAACGTTGGACTGTAACCTGTAATGTGAAATAAACCCTTTCCTCACGTGTTGGTCAGTGTCCTATCACAGTCAAGTAGAAGAGCTAGCCACAGCTCCATAGTGTTTGAGGTTAGCTTTGAATGTATGAGACCCTGTGTTAAAAAAAAAAAAAGGGAAGGAAAGAAGGGAGGGAGGAAGGAAGGGAGGGAGGAAGGAAGGGAGGAAAGAAAACCATGATTCGTTGAAGAAAAATCATGATTCATTGGAGTCCAAAAATTCATAGGAGTTTAGACGTTTGTTCTAAAATGGATGATTCTGAGGAGGTCAAAGACTTGAATAAGCTACTGCAGGTGTGGTAGAAATGGTGAGGAGTGGAGTCAGAAGTGGAGCCTGGCCATGCGGCTGAATTCTTACAAGTGTATCACAGAAGTCGAATGCACAAGGAACTTCTTGTGGGAGAGCAAAGAAAGTGCTTTCCCGAGGAGTCCACCCTGTGGAGATGCTGTGCATGCTGCTGTATTAGGAAGATGGCATTAATTGAGTTACTATAGCAACAGGAGGAGTTGAAAGATGTTCTGCTGTGGGTAAAGTGGTACCCAACTGCATCTTGTACTAGAGATAAATCTTTTCTGAAAGAGTCGACTGATACAGCAAGTATCACTGTTGACTTAGGAAATTACCAAAACCACCCCAGTCTTTGTTGCTCCATGCCCTGTTTAATCAGAAGCCATAAGTATCCCCAAAAGATTGAAGGTCAGAAGAATTGTTAGAAGTTTTAGCAATATGGTATTTTTAATTGAACCACGTACCTTATGTTTCATACACATATTTATAGACTGTAATACAGAATGAATATAACTTCTATATTTTAAGTAGCACATATTAATTGTACGTGCTAAACAGTGATTCTTAACCTGTGGGTCATTAACCCCTTGGGGTCACACAACAGATACACTGCATATCAAATATGTACAGTACATTTCATAAGAGTAGCAAAATTACAGTAGTGAAGTAGCAACAACAATTGTTGTAGTTGGGGGTCACCACAACATGAGGAATTATATTAAAGGGTCACAGCATTAGGAAGGTTGAGACCACTGCCCTAAAAGGCCACATTTGCGTTCACGCATATGTGTCGTTTATTTTACTTTCCCTCTCCCCCTTTCCCTCCCATGTTCCTAATAGTTCCCTCATTGCCTTCATGACCTTCATTTCTTACCCTGCATTCATCTTCTGGGAGAAAACAAGAAACACCATGAGGCTTCTGTTGCTCCTCCTGAGAAGTAGCTCCTCACACATTCCATTTTATGACACAGTGGTCTCCAGTTCTACTCATTTCCTACAGAAGGAAGGATGTCTTTCTTCTCTGTGGCGGAATAAAACTCCACTGTAGGGCCGGAGAGATGGCTCAGCAGTTAAGAGCATAGGCTGCTCTAGCAGAGGGCCTGAGCTACCCAGGTCAGCGGCTCACAACCATGTCAGTCCAGCTCCAGAGGATCCGGCCCCCTCTTCTGGTCTCTGCCGGCATTGCAATCATACACACAAGCCCCCATATAGACACACATGTATACACATTTATGTGTGTAACTCACTGTGTATATTAGCATATTTTATATATTTATATATATACATACATACATATGTACACATAACACACACATTTAAAATTCACTGCGTCTATGAGCACAATTTCTTTATCTGATGGTGGTACCCAGGGTGACCCCACATACATTCTGTCCCCTTCACCAGCATTTCAGTCTCCGATAAGCTTTTCGTTTCCCACAGGGGACACCGCAGTTCAGCTTAGAGCACACACTGCACATGGCTTATTTCTCTGGCATCCTCTGAATTAATAATTGTGGGATAAATTTGGATTTGGGAATGCGTTAGGAGGCTTGTTCATTCTTACTTTTAAAATAACTGAATGTCTCCCTTCTCTGTCTCTGTCGTCTCTGTCTGTCTCTCTCTCACACACATACATACACATACATACACACCACATACCACACACATCTGAATATTTTTAATAAAAAGGAAATGGATGATTCTTATGTATGATTGGAATATGAAACACGGTCTTTCAACAAATGCCAAAGGATCAGAAACAGAAACCCATTTAATGAGAGGAAATTCAGGACCACCCACGTGCACAGGTTCTTTTCCAGGCCCCATGAAGAGACCTAGCAATGTGTTAAGATGTCACATTTCTGTAGAGTGTGTCCTAGTATGCCATTTATCATAACCACAGTCAGAAGGCTAGTTCTTCATCAAATTTCACTTGGTCATGTACTTACTCACGCTGGGTTCTACTGGCATTACTTGGATCTGGTTTGAGGGTGGTAAGAAGTCAGGGGTGCCAGTGGAGCTTGGAACTCTTGGTGTTAATATAGTGAATCTTATTGCCATCATTTCTGTGGAGCAGTTACTGCAAGGTGGCCTAGCTCAGGAATGTGATGCGGGATTCCCCTCTGTATGCTGTGAATACAATTTGTTAATAAAGATGCTGTTTGGGGCCTGTGATAGCGTAAAGCAGAGCTAGGCGGGGAAAACTAAACTGAATGTTGGGAGAAAGAAGGGTAGAGTCAGAGAGAAACCATGTTGCTCCCCCCCCCCCCAGAGAGAGATGCCAGAACTTTACCCGGTAAGCCACAGCCTCATGGCAATACACAGATTAGTGGAGATGGGTTAATGTAAGAGTTAGCCAGAAATACGCTTAAGCTATTGGCCAAACAGTATTGCAAATAATATGGTTTCTGTGTGGTTATTTCAAGAGTCTGGGCAGCTGGGAATACACAAGCAGACTCCCACAATATCCCAATATCCTGCCACTCCCATGTGTCAATCATGGAGAGAGAGAGAGAGACAGAGAGAGAGAGAGAGAGAGAGAGAGAGAGAGAGAGAGAGAGAGAGGACTGGTGGTGATATATAGGCATGACCTGCTTTGAAAAGAGTGTGTGCCCAGCACCAAAACAATATTGGCAGCAACACAGAGCAGAAACTGGTCCACACAGAGAACTCTGATACACCTTGTTAGACAAATACTATGCTAAGCTCAGGATATGATTCTCACAGACATCTAATCAAAATAAAAGTGTTCTTTGATCAGAAATACATTTAATAATGCAGCATAGTCCATTGTAAATAATACTGTGCGCTTGTATAGGAATCTCATGAAAAAGTTCCTACAAGGCATAGACCTGTGACTTAGTCACAACGAATGGTTTCTGCCAGCAAAGTTGTTCCTCCTTCTGTAGTCTAACAATGAATCATAAACAGTCACTTCAAACTGGGTGTACTGGATACTCCTATAATCTCAGCATTTGGAAGTCAGAGACAGGAGGATCACTACCAGCTTGAAGCTACCTTGATCTTCGTAGTGAGTTCCAGGCTAGCCAGGGTTGCACTGTGAGATGTTTGTCTCAAAATAGTAACCAAAATTATACTAACCATGCCAGAAGATAAAGCTATCTTCTTCTTGGGGAAAATTCTATAAACTTGCTGCTTTATAAACAGGCCATAAAAGAAAATTTAACCAAAACATATAGGAAAAAACAGGTTTTCAGGCAGAAAATGTCAAAAAAAATTAGGTAATGTTTGTGATATGTGTCATCTTCTTTAAAAAATATAATTTTATACTATTTATCATTTAAAATTATGTTTACATTCAAATTTAATTTGAATTTATGAAATTAGGTCCTGTTGATCACAATGAGCCTTTAAAATTACACTCACATTCTAGAAGACCTACGTATACCCCTAATTACATGTGACTTCTCTAATAACCATAGCAGAATTACAGAAATCAAAAATATTGTAATAATATATGATTGAATTTAAGGTTTTGTAGCATGATTAATAAAAACACAGAGACAGAAACTGGAGTTCAGCTTGAAGGTCAGGAAAGCAAAACAGCCAGCCACTGGCTCTCACCTCTACCTAAGTCCGAAATGGCGATCCTGCCTCCAGGAATCTCAGAATGATACTGTGTGTGTAAGAGCGGTCTCCTCTCTAGTGCTGGGATTAAAGGCAAGCACCAGTGCCACCCAGTTTCTATGGCAAACTAGCATGGCTACTGGGATTAAAGGTGTGTGTTACCACTGCTTGGTCGGTAAGGCTGACCAGTGGCTGACTGTTTTACTCTCTGATCTTCAGGCAAGCTTTATTTATTAAAATAAAATGAAATATCACTACAAGGTTTAATTCTACAAATTACTTTAAAATATACGTTTTTCAAAATGTGTTTCTGTGTAGGGGCATGAGTGTGTACAAGGGGCATGTGTGTGTGCACAGGAGGTACATGTGTGTATGTAGAGGTGTGTTTGTGTATGTAGGGGGCACATGTACATGTAGGTTGGGTGTGTGTAGGGGTCCTGTGTGTGTAGGGGCATGTGTGTGTTTTACGTAGGAGGCATGTGTGTGCAAGGGGCATGTGTGTGTGTGTGTAGGGGACATGCACATGTATGTGTGCGTAGGGGCATGTGTGCATGTATAGGGAACACATGTGTGTAGGAGGCATTTGTGTGTGTAGGGGGCACATGTGTGCATGTAGGGGACATGCACATGTATGTGTGCATCAGGGGCACATGTATGTGTGTAGGGGGCCCATGTATGTGTGTAGCAGGCATGTGTATGTGTGTGTGTGTAGAGGGCATGTGAGCATCACAGTGAGCATGTAGAGGACAGAGAAAGCTCAGTCTTTGGCTTCCACCTTGTCTGAGATACAGTCCTTTGTTCACAGTTTTGTATACCAGGCTGGCTGGCTGGAGCATCCTGGGATTGCCCCATCCCCACCGCCATCTTAGAGGCACACGGGTTATCCATGTGTTGCTGCACTGGTTTTTCGTGAGCTCTAGGAATCCAAGTTCAGGTCCTCACACTTGTGTGCCAAGTCCTTCTCACATACAGAGCCATGTTCTTTGCCCTAAAATTCAGCTTTAATGAGGTATGGCTTATGCAGAGAAATACACAGACAGGCAGGCACACATATCGATAACCTTTGACAAATGTGTAAACCTTTGAAGTAGCTCTTCAATCAACATAGGAAACATTTTTGTCATCTCCCAAAATTTCTTTGTGCTACTTTATAGCAATTCTTCCCCACCCCAGCCAGAGGTTCTTCTGGTTTTCATCACCAGAGATTAGCTAACCTGTTCGTGAACTTCATATGAAAGGCCTTACACAGAACGAACGCCCTTTGTGTCCAACTTCTTTACCCATCTTATATATGGCAGTCATTTCCCAGGCCAGATTAACTCCCTCAGGCAGGCTCAGAGCACTAGTAAACATGATCTCTGGGCCCATGAGGCTATTTCTGCAGGAGACTCAACTGACAGACTAAGTCAAGCTCTGTCCTCACTACTGTAGGTGGACATCATCCCATGTGTTGGAGAGGACAAAAATTTAGAGAAGGATGTGTCTTTTCCTGAGCTGGGACAGTCATTGCTTCCTGTCCTTGAGCCTGCCATTTCCAGGGCTTACAGCACCAACACTGTCCCCCACCCCCCACCCCCACCCCCAACAGCTTTACAAGCCTTTAGAATAAGACGCAATTAGATCCAGAAGCTTTCCCGGGTCCTCACCTTGTGGACATCAGAAAGCAAGTGTGAGAGCCCACAGAAGTGGATCTGTTCCACCTTGACTAAAACTCACTAAAAATTACAAATATCCATAACTCACTGAACGACCAAAAACCACTCACCCCTACATTTAGGAATGTGGGCATCATATTTGTAAATTTATTTCCTGCTGTCTGGAGGTGACAGTATCTTTCAGGGATCCTGAAAAGAGAAATTTCGGCTAATTGTCAAGTCCTGGGAGGGGTAGCTGTATCATTTGTCATCGAGTCTTTGCACAGTGGGAAGATGCAGGACTTGTCTCAAGTCCTGGCTAGAGTAGTCTGTGGAAGCTGAATCATCTCAGCTAACAACCTCAACGTTGTTCTGAGCAGTTTGAAGTCCAAAATCAATCTTTATGCAGTGTTTTTCAGAGTAGTGGTGTTATCATAGTCCTGGATGGGCCGTCGTTGGGGGGCTCCATCTTCCTTATGGAGACTTCAAAGGTCACTATTAGGCTTGCTCATAGTTCACTGCAGAGAACTGATAGAAACACAAACTGGAAATGAGGCTTAGAAAGGTAGATGAAACCTTTTCTAGAATTAATTAGTATTCTATAGGGCCATTAATATTATGACTAAAAGTTAAAAATTTATATTATAATATATTAGTATCATAAATCTTATACTTTAAAAAAGCTGTTCAAGAGTCAATATAAAACCAAAGGATTATGAGATTAGTTGCAATAAAATAGTCTTTAAATATTTGCTTTTCTTCTGTCCCATAGCATGTGGCTCTTCTTACATGAGACAAAGATTTTGGATTTCATTTTATTAAGTATGCTTGGGTTTAGAGAAGGAAAGAGCCACACTCTAACTCCAAAGCCAGCTTTAATCTTTAATTAAACTGGGACTAGCCAGGCGGTGGTGGCATTCACCTTTAATCCCAGCACTTGGGAGGCAGAAGCAGGAGGGTCTCTGTGAGTTCCAGGCCAGCCTGGTCTACAAGAGCTAGTTCCAGGACAGGCTCCAAAGTTACAGAGAAACCCTGTCTCGAAAAACCGAAAAACCAAAACAATTTGTATTATATGTCTGTAAAAAGCAGCAAAAACAAACATTTGGGAAGATTTATGAAATTTTATCCTGTTGGAAATGTGATATACCAACAGGCCAATTTACTCTTTTTTTTTTTTTAATTGAGATTTTTTTTTTTCTGGATGATTTGTCCCTTATCTTCAGATGTCTCATTTGTCCAGTGTTCTTCAGATTTCTTAGCTGGATTCCTTTATTCTCCTGAAAAGACAGAAACAAAACCCTTTCCCAACTGCTGTGGGACAATGATCTTGTAACCTATAAAGATTTGTCAGTTGTATTGCTTTAATAAAATGCTGATTGGCCAGTAGCTAGGCAGGAAGTATAGGCAGGGAGACCAGGCAGGAAGTATAGGTGGGGCAACAAGAACAGGAGAATTCTGGGAAGAGGAAAGACTCAGTCATCGGTTGTCACCCAGGTGCAGAGCAAACAAGATGAGAATGCCTCACTCTAAAAGGTACCATGCCCAGTGGCTAATATAGACAAGAATTATGGGTTAATGTAAGTAATAAGAGTTAATAAGAAGCCTGAGCTAATGGGGCAACTAATAGGCCAACGATGTGTGTGTTTCTTTTGGGACTGAACGGCTGCAGGAGCCAGCAGGACAGAAACTTCTGTTAACACTCTACCCTAATTTTGGGGACATTCTGTTTTGCAAAGTTAAATCTGATCAAATGAAAATTATTTGTTAGTTTTATAGGTTAGTTTAGATTAAACAGCCATGATGTTTGATGAACTATCATCTCTTCTAATTAAGAGGTGTCTATAGTTCAAATGAAATCTTTATTAACTTTGAAGATATCCATAGCTTTTCCTCTCCTGTAGAAACAAAAGCAAAACCCCTTTTCCAACATAACACATGTCCTGGCTTCCATTCTGAGGTCAGTACATCTTTAAAGTATATTAGCTGATTTAATTCTATAGATTTTTTTTCTACTATCCAATGTCTTTCCACAGCTGTTGTTCCTTTCTCATTAGCATTTAGAAAATTCAGTTAATAAAGCATTATGCAATCTATTTCTGGGGGGTATTTATCATCCTTTTCTACTTAGTTAACATACTTTAGAGTTCAACTTTATCTTTCTTTAGCTGCCTGGCCTGTAGTATTGTGTAGTATACCTGTAATATGCTTTATATTATAATAAACAAAAAATGGTTTTATTTTCTAAGAGACATATGCTGGATCATTGTCTGTCTTTATTTGCACAGGTATACCCATGATGACCACAACTTCTAGCAAATGTGCGATTATTAAATCAGCCTTTTCTGAACTCAAAACAATTGCCCATTGAAAAGTTGAATAGGTATAAGTGGTGTAGTGTACATATTTTAGTTTTCTAAATACTACAAAATAAAACACATCCATCAGCCAGATTTCATTCCTTTGAGTACCCTTTGGGTTACTTCCTGCAGATAGTGGTGTTTGGTTGATAAAGAACAAGTGGGACATTTCCTTATAATTTCCTTGGCTGTTGCCATGTGACAGAAAAGTCTTTTTTAAACTTTTGCTATTGACATGATTTTTTAATAAAATTCAGCACATTTTCAATCAATAATTGATCAATTTCTGCATTACTTGGCATTCCTATATGGGATTAGATATGTGTTATGTATATGGGATGATTCCTATTCCTGATTATATCTTGTAACTGAATAAATAATAAAGTAGATTCTGTATCCTCTGGTATAAATTCAGTGGTTTCAATATACAAAATAACTCTTTCTGTATATTGTGAATCGACAACTATGTTGAGAGATAACTATGTTAAAATTCTTTAGTGCTATGAGAATAGCATATAATTCTAACTTTTGAACAGAATCATAAGGGCTTTGTTCTACTTTACGTAAATTTTCTCATTTGTAACCTGCCTTTCCTGATACACTTGTAACAGTATAGAATGTAGGGGCTCCTGTTATTGGTGTGTCCATACAATGCGAGGAAGGATCCAGCTAGTTCTCTTTATAAGTTGAAATATCTCTCTTTTGGGATGGTTGTTGCTAATCTACCCCCCCCCCCCCAAATACCACAAGCTCTTTGCCAGGGTTTACTTTCTTTCCATAATTTGTTAATTTCATCATTATTAAAAGGTACTGTAATTTCTGCTGTGTCTATTGCTGCTAATTGACCAAGTCTCAATTTTCCTTTAAGAATTTTTTTTGTCAAATTTTTTTTGTTTTGTTTTGTTTACTTATTTATTTATTTAAGATTTCTGTCTCTTCCCCACCGTCACCTCCCCTTTCCCTCCCCCTCCCCCAATTAAGTCCCCCTCTCTCGTCAGCACAAAGAGCAATCAGGGTTCCCTGCCCTGTGGGAAGTCCAAGGACCACCCACCTCCATCCAGGTCTAGTAAGGTGAGCATCCAAACAGCCTAGGCTCCCACAAAACCAATAAATGCAGTAGGATCAAAAACCCATTGCCATTGTTCTTGAGGTCTCAGTAGTCCTCATTGTCCGCTATGTTCAGCGAGACCAGTTTTAACCCAGGCTTTTTCAGACCCAGGCCAGCTGGCCTTGGTGAGTTCCCGATAGAACATCCCCATTGTCTCAGTGTGTGGGTGCACCCCTCGCGGTCCTGAGTCCCTTGCTCGTGCTCGCTCTCCTTCTGCTCCTGATTTGGACCTTGAGATTTCAGTCTGGTGCTCCAATGTGGGTCTCTGTCTCTGTCTCTTGTCTCCTTTCATCGCCTGATGAAGGTTAATGTTCAGGAGGATGCCTATATGTTTTTCTTTGGGTTCTCCTTCTTATTTAGCTTCTCTAAGAACCTGAATTATAGGCTCAATGTCCTTTATTTATGGCTAGAAACCAAATATGAGTGAGTACATCCCATGGTCCTCTTTTTGGGTCTGGCTTACCTCACTCAGGATAGTGTTTTCTATTTCCATCCATTTGCCTGCAAACTTCAAGAAGTCCTTGTTTTTTACTGCTGAGTAGTACTCTAATATGTATACATTCCATACTTTCTTCATCCATTCTTCCATTGAAGGCCATCTAGGTTGTTTCCAGGTTCTGGCTATTACAAACAATGCTGCTATGAACATAGTAGAGCATATACTTTTGTTGTATGATAAGGCCTCTCTTGGGTATATTCCCCAGAGTGGTATTGCTGGGTCCATGGGTCCAACTTTAAGATACCATCTTACACCTGTCAGAATGGCTAAAATCAAAACCACCAATGATAGCCTTTGCTGGAGAGGTTGTGGAGAAAGGGGTACACTCATCCATTGCTGGTGGGAATGCAAACTTGTGCAACCACTCTGGAAAGCAGTGTGGAGGTTTCTCAGGAAATTCGGGAGCAACCTACCTCTGGACCCTTCAGGGGGGCTTCCTGAAGGCAGAACCAGGCAGTCTAGGGCAGATGGATCTTATGGCATTTGGAGCTCAGGAGCTTCTGGAGTCTGGGTGGCAGCTGGAGACTGTTTCAGAGAGGCTACAACAGGAAAATCCCAAACTTGCTCAGAGGCTTTGGGAAAAAAGAAAGTCTAGCCTGGTGGGGCTGGAGCCCCACATGCAGTTCTTGTGGGAACCCCGTGTGCAGCTCCAGCCTGTGCCGGAGGCTAAAAATCCACAGGCAAATGGCTTTTTAGTGAGTCCATACCCCAAATGTGGGGTACCAACTGTAGCACAAATAATAAAAACCCAGAGACAGATATTGGGGTTCAAACCGAAGATCAGAAAAGCAAAGCAGCCAAGCCACTAGAGAGCTCTTACCTCTATGAAATCTTCAGACTGAAAGAGAGCGAGTTCCTATCTCATCTCACCTTGTATTTCTCTCTAGAGCTGGGATTTAAGGCGTGTACCACTAACTACCACCAGCCTCTATGGCTAACTAGTGTAGCTCCTGGGATTAAAAGTGTGTGCACCCACTGCCTGGCTTGTATAGCTGACTAGTGTGGCTGCTTTGTGCTGACCTTCACGCAAGCTTTATTTATTAAAACACAGATAATACACCGCTGTAATGACTGCTCTTGTCAGCTAAGGGAGGGGGAAAGTCCATTATCTCAAGTTGTGGGAGATGGAATATAGAATTTTGGGGAACATGGTTTTTAGTTAGAAGTGCTCTGGTTGTTAGGTTTAAGAGAAACAGATGAAGGAGGGACAGACAGAGAGACACAGGCACAGACAGCTCTTCAAGCAAGAGATTTATTGTGTAACCGGCACAAGGCAGATCTAAGGGAGCATTCCAGGCTCAAGAGACAAAGCAAGGTATTTGCTTTCAGTAGTTTCCAAGGGGTAGGGAAGATTTGCATCCTGACAAAGCAGGCTTGGCTAATGTGTGACTGAGGCAGGGGAGGGAGGGGGATTTACAGCTTGGGCTTCTGGATGAGGGGCACTCTTTATTTGAATAGAGAGGAGGCTGGTTAATGTGTGACCCACGCAGTGTGATAATAACCAAGCTGTCACCTGGCCCCAGGCAGCGGGCGGTGGGGGCTGGACATGTTCTCTCTCTCTTGGCTTGTGGCCTCTAACACCAGGTCCCTGCCCAAGAAAAACATAAGGCTCGTTAGTACTGAGATTTTCCATCCCTGGCTGTCACAGCCGCCACTGCTGCTTAAGATTTGCGACTTCAACATCCACTCCCCAACAGCCGTCCTGAGATCAATGAAGGGTGGCAATTTAAAGTAATAGTTTTAAAGCTAATTGAACAAGACCCTGCTCCTCAGGCAGTCTGACAAGAGCACCATTAAGAATCATGTCCTGGCCCTATCTAAAATGGAGAGAACTCTATCCATTTTCCAAGATGATAGAATCCTTAGCTACGTAGAGAACCTCTAGCTCCCTGGTTCTT
The DNA here is from genome assembly GCF_014885135.2 of Alexandromys fortis. Classification (NCBI taxonomy): domain Eukaryota; kingdom Metazoa; phylum Chordata; class Mammalia; order Rodentia; family Cricetidae; genus Alexandromys; species Alexandromys fortis. The sequence continues at coordinate 8,270,892 of NW_026067921.1, forward strand.
CCTGATGTGAGCTGGCTTGGAGAAAGAGAAGTATCTATGATTTAGCTTAAAGTTAGTACTAATTTCTTCATCTCGATTTTCTTTCTTAAGAGTTCCTAGAATACTTATGAGTAACTATAACAGGTTAACCCTGCTGTTCTGTGATGGTGGGTTATTTTAACAACAACGAGGTTTTCAGATTTGCTTTACGCTTAGTTTCCAAGTCCACCTACTGTTGTTACTGGTTCCCCCCCCCCTATCTATTTTTACTTCCTCCTTTACTCAGAAGGAGAGATAGTAAAGAAATATGAAAAATTTTAAACATTAAAAGTGACTTCATTGACTTATTGTCTGATCCATTCTCGCAGAAAATGGCTACAGGTCATTTCCAGCAGCAATGAAGTCATTAGAACACATCTTCGGAGGGCTGGGGAGATGGGTAAAGTGCTTGTCACCAGCCTGAGGACCCGACAAGTTCAGATCCCTAGGACCTATATAAGTTGGGCATGGTAATGTGTGTTTCTATCCTAGTATTTCTATGTCAAAATAGGAGGGAGAGGCAGACAGAGAATTTCCATGGAAATTCACAGACTATATATATGGTAATGAACAACACATCTGTCTCAAACACAGTAGAAGATAAAGATTGACAGCCAAGGTTGACCTCTGACCTCCATAGGCACGCTGGGGCACACAGCTGCACTTGCACACCCAGTCTTTGTAGTGGCAAAGCAAATTAATTAGCTCTTTTTATATATCTATATTTTATAAGAACGTATATATTCTGGAATATTTTAACAGCTGCCTTCCCAGAATTCCTTATAATGTGTTCCCAAAATAAGGCTCAAAGGATTGCAGTCTTGAGGAAGGTGATTTATGTTAGAGTAAACAAATGTTTTCAACAGAGCCTGTCTGATGGATGTTCCAGATGTTCACAGCAGCAGTTCTCAAAGGAGATTTCTAGACCAGCAAGCTCAGGCTCACAGAGAGCACGTTGTCCCGCACCAGACCAACTGAACCAGGCTGTGGAGGCAGCCTCAACACGGTCTCCAGTGCCCCTGACATAGTCTAGCCTTTGGGTACCCCTTTCGTATTTTTCCTAATTCTGAGGTGTAGGGTTCCAAACGTGCCGCATCACAAAGACAAAACAGTGAGAAATTAGTTTCGATGAAAACAAATTCAAGCAGGTGAAACAGCGGAAGCAATGATGGACTGGTGGCCATCGCCCCGACCACAAATGCTACTCGTATATCCCTTCTAAGATCTTATCAGTTTTCTCATTCTTTTGTATCAAGGAGATTTAATATTGTCACAGAACGCAATAGAACAACTCATAAACCGGCATCTAATCTGTCTGGTGGGTATCCGCACCCTGCAAGACTTTACACGCGTCTCTCCCAAGGAAGAAGGCAAAGTGCATGCAGAGGGCCAGCCACCTCCCTGGAATTTCATTTACAGCTCGTATAAAACACAAATTTAGGACACAGGACCAAACAGAAGAATTTACTCCAGATAATCTAAACTTGAGATCCAGTGAAGGTGAGGGCAGGAGCAAAGGGACAGTCAGGGAAAGGTGAGAGACCCAGCGACCAGCAGCAACGCAGAGGCGTGGCCATCGTGTTTAGGGAAGAGGCGGAGGGGGAAACTGTTCCTGGGGACCAAGTGGCTCAAGGCCACTTTCATAGAAAGGACCTGGCAGGGGAGAAGGAGGAGAAATGTCATAATGGAACTCTCTTGTGTATCATCTCTTTGAATTTGACAAACTCAGCAGGAGCCAGTGGCGAGGAAACTCCGGGTCTAAGTCCCTGGGCTGGAGCGAAGCAGAGAGGCTGAGCAGGGTGGGGGGCCCCCTAGTGAAGCAGTGGAAAATGAGAATCCACGAACAGGACTCGGAGGTTTGGACTCATGAAACAATGTTTTGGAAGCAGCTGTTGTCCTTTCTCTCTTCAAGACTTTTATTACATCTCTGTGTATTTATTTCGTGTGAATGAGAGGGAGACGTGTGGGCCACGGCGTGCGTGTGGAGGCTGGCAACTTGCGAGGGTCGTTTCTCTCCATCCAAGATGTAGCCCCAGAGTTGACCGAGGCTTGCCGGCCATTGCTGTGTGTTGAAATAAGAGCGGAGGGGCTGCGTCCCCAACACCCCGGCCGCTTGGCTAGCTTATGCCCGAAATAACAACACACAAACTGTATTCATTTAAGAACTGCTTGGCCCATGAACTCTAGCCCTTACAGGCTAATTCTCGCACCTGGACTAGCCCATTTCTAATGAAGTGTGTAAGCACCCCACGGTGCGCTTACCGGGAAGATTCTAGCCTAAGTCCATCGTGGGTTGGAGGAGCTTCATTGCATGCATCTGCCTGGGAGAGCGCGGAGCATGGCGGCTGTCCGGTCCCTCTGGAAGCAGAGCAGAGTCTGACCTCACTTCCTCTTCCGCCCAGAATTCTATTCTGTTTCCTCCTCCCATCTATCTTTTAACCTATCAGGGCCAAGGAGTTCCTTTATTGCTTAACCAATGAAATCAACAGATTGATATATGACACTCCCACATCAGCTGTGCCCACTGAGCCACCTCGCCGGCCCATCATTTCTCTTTATGAGAGGCAGCTTTAAGGTTGAACCCCGCTTTTGAAATTATTGGAGTAAATATTTACTGTCACAGTGTTTTAGAGACTCTAATGATGTCAAATTAATTACAAGAATTATCAGAGACTTTCAGAAGTTTTGATCAAGAATGTCATTAGAACAATTTACACAGTCAAATAGCTTTAAAACATTGCTTCTATTACACAAAAATGACTCATAGATGACATTAGCATATTTTAATTAACAGATATGAGTAATACAATTATATCTAAATTACATTTTGTGATCTCCCTAATAGCTTTACAAGTAATTTTCAGATATATTTGAAACTCTGCCCAGAGGGTTTTTTTTTTTTTTTAAATAAAACAACCAAGGAGTTTTTCATGACATTTATAGAAAGTTTCGTAGCAACATCCAATTTTCTAAGCCATATCAAGATCAAGGTTTGGATGCTGTGGGAATGTCTAATTAGTACTGAGACTATCGCAAAGTCACCTTCTCGTTAGGTATTTATTAATTACTTTTCGAGACAGGATCTCATGTATCCCAGGCTGGCCTCAAACTTGCTGAGTAGCCAAGGATGATGGGAACTTCTGACCCTCCTGAGTGAGATAACACGTGCGCATGAGTCAAACACCCAGCAGGATGCAGGGGGATCAAACCCAGGACTTCATACCAGCTAGGCAACCACTCTACCAACTGAGCTACGTGAACAGTGTCTCTGTTTCACTGATAAGTACCAGTAAGACCCCCCAAGTGCAAGGCAGCCCTGTGGCATGCTGCAGCCGGTCCATGAGAGCCAGTTCTGTGTATCCCCTCCCAACTTGGCCTTCAGTGACTGCATCAATGGTGCAGTAAGAGGGGAAATTATATCAATGGAACCAACAACAAACAATAGCAAAAGCCAACCACCCCATCCGCTCCCCCTCCTTCCTTTCTGAAAACAGAGACCCACCAGGCACTCGGCTTCTTTTCCCTAGAACCTGGTGTTTTTGCTGCCTGCGGTTTGCTGGAGACTGACTCCTGCCGTGTGATTCCCTGGAGTTTAACTATTTCAATGAGCCCTTTGGGACTCAGGGAACTGGCAGTTGCCTTTGTGTGTTCTGTTAAGAATTGAGGTAAGGGACGCAACTCCACTGGGGGCCTTCAGTGTGACTCTGAGCTAGGTCCCTAACATGTCCATCTCAGGAAGACACTTTCTCTCGCCCTCGTGTTGCCCAGGCCTGTGCTCAGCCCCGGTTAGTCTCTCCAGACTCTCCTTACACACCTTTTGGCACTAGACTTGATCCTGCCACGGTCCTGGTGCCCGAGGAGCTGGTTTTTCAATTATTTTTAGAATATATGATTTTCCTTTGACCCACACCAAATCTTTGCCTTCTCCTCACATACTTCTGACACTACGGGACAGAGAAGCACAGCCTAGCACCAACACCACGTTCTCAGTTCAGAAGCCACATGAGCCAAGCCAAGGTCCCAAATTAGCCTTTGCCATCACTTTCCTCCTAATACTTGAAACTGTAGCATGTTCTGGGCAGAACGCCAAAGGCTTTCTATCTTGGGACCCAAAGGCCTTCTTCATTACTAAATAAAATGATGCCTGAAGTAGAAAAGTCAGATTTTCTTTAACTCTTTACTGACATTTTCTTTATGTCACAGATTATCATTTAGTATCCTTGTGAGCGGTGGGACACCTTGATAAGGATGAAGTTTCCTTGCGATATTTTCATAGTCATATGTAGACAAGAAGTATAATATCTTACCAGACTCACACAGCAAGAGTTTTGCACAAGTTAGAAGAAGAAATCTCTTCGTGTGAATTGACAATGGAAGGTCTGCGCAGCTGTCAATACTATACCCTTCTCTGTCGGTCAGTTTTCCAAAACACAGAATGGGAGCTGTGATGTCACCCACCTGGCTGGTCTCAGGTAAGAGCCAAAATAGAACTTGCTGGGAGCATGTGTCTCAGCGTGTCAATCATTGTTGTAATTATTGCCAGCATGAAGCCAGTCTGTCTTCTGTTCTAACTCACGCTGAGTAAAGTTCAAAACAGAACATCTTCATCGCTGTTGTGAGGGAAGTGGTAATATAAAAGGGTAATGTATTTATTATGGATGACTTTCTCTTGAGTCTCAGTCAGTGTTCTATTGCTGTGAAGAGACACCACGACCAAGGCAGATGTTGTGAAAGAAAACATTTAATCAGGAGCTGGCTTACCATTTCAGAGGTTAGTCCATTATCATCACAGCAAGGAACATAATAGCATGCAAGCAGACATGGTGCTGGAGAAGCCAAGAGCCACACCTTGGCAGAGAGAGTTTGGACCTAGCATGGGCTTTGGAAACCCCAAAGCCCCCCCCCTGACACACTTCCTCTAACAAGGCCACACCTCATAATCCTTCTAATCCTTTCAAATAGTGCCACTTCCTGGTGACTATGCATTCAAATATATGAGCCTATGAGGGCCATTCTTATCCAAACACCACATCCCATTATGTTGAAGCTCTCTGATGGGACTCTTCAAAGTTGCTTTTAGATGTCATTCATTATACTTTTCTTGGAAGGCATAGTCAAGCAATTGAAAGTGTAATGATAGGGAAAAGAAATGTACAGTTAAAGTAGAACAGAATGTGGCCCTACTGCAATCTGGGACTGCATTGATGTTCATGGCCCAAGTTAACCATCTAAGGACATTCCAGTATATATGGTCTGAGCTGCCACCTGAAGCCACTGATGTCCGTGGGTTGTGTTGCTACTGGGGACCATGCTGATGTCTGTGGTTGCTGCTGCAGCCAGGGACCAAGTTAATATCTGTGGTCATGTGTGTGGTCTGTGCTACCACCTAAAGCCATATTGATGTTCCTGGTCTGGGCTGCCATGGAGGACTGTGTTGGTGTCCATGGCCTGTACTGCCAGTGGAGACCATGCTGAGGTCCGTGGCACATAGTGACGCCAGAAGCCACGTGAATGTTCCTGGTTTGTGCCGTTGCCAGAAACCACTTAGAAGTCCATGATCTGTGCTCCTTCCGGCTGTGAAGGACGAGGAGTCGTCTTCTTCAGTGGTGTCATTGCCTGCAGACTCATAGTTGAGAAGAGACATAAAAGGCTTCTGGGAAAACCACCCCCACCTCAAAAGTAACAACCAAGACAGGAAGGCATTGAAAAGAACTCTTAAAAATTGGGATAAGTATATTGAAGTGTAGCTCTCCACAATAGATGGCTACTGGCAAGGGTGGGGATGGGGAGGAACTCACCTTTCTTTAAGGGGCTGGCCACTAGGAGTTTGACCATGCCCCAGTGACTATTATAACAGCACACATTGGTTTTGTTTTTTTTTGTTTTTGTTTTTGTTTTTTTTTTTTTGAAGGGAAGGGCACAAGAGCTGGAGAGCAGACTTGGGAGGACTGGGAAGTATTCTGTAAACTTCCAAAATAATCAACAAAAATGTTATGTAAAATAAATAAATAAATACATAAATACATAAATAAATAAAATAAAGTGGGACAGAAAACCATGGCCACAAAAATGGAATTCTTAATAATAAAAATTCATCTTCTGGCTCCAGTCTTTTTCACTCCCTGGGAAGATGCTCTACTTTTCTTTCTCCAAATTCTTTTATTTCCTTCTTCCTTTTCATTGGTTTGTTTGTCATTGTTAAGGCGGATTCTGCTTTTGTTTGTTTTTAGGGAGTCTCACTATGGAACCCAGGCTGGCCTTTGACTTGATAGCCTGTTGCCTCAAAGTGCTGGGGTTGCAACTGTGCACACACCTGTGCCCTGAATGGTTCTCTTTCACAGAGTGAAATCATACAAAAGGTTCTCTGTAGTCAGACAAGTTGCAGAGACTGGAGGGGAGAACTGTTCTCTAGCTGAGTGTATCAATACTTTAATTATTTCATTATCCTGCTAAGTCTAGTGGATTATAACTACTTAAAAATTTTCTAAACATTCATTCACTTAAGTAGAAATAAAAAAAATGGATAGAGAAAATAAGGACTCCCCAGATGTGGATTGAAACTTTAAATTTCATGTACCTAATAGAATGGATTCTTGTAACTCCTTTAAAGGCCTTTAAAAATATAGAACAACATAATAAATATAAAATCGTAATGATATTCCATTTGTATTTTAATAAATAAAGCTTGCCTGAAGATCAGAATGCAAAACAGTCACGCTAGTCAGCCGTAATCTGAGGGCCAGGTAGTGGTGGTGCATACCTTTAATCCCAGCAGCCATACTAGTTAGCCATAGAGGCAGGATGGTGGTGGCTCACACCTTTAACCCCAACACTAGAGAGGAATATAAAGCAGATGAGACAGGAACTCTTGTTCTTTCAGTCTGAAGATTTCATAGAGGTAAGAGCTCTCTAGTGGCTTGGCTGCTTTGCTTTTCTGATCTTCAGGTTGAACCCCAATATCTGTCTCTGGGTTTTTATTATTTGTACTACATTTGGTGCCCAAGGTTTGGGGTATGAATTCATAGAAAAGCTGTTTGCCTCTGGCTTTACAGACACCAGCATAGGCCAGAGCTACATGCAGCTGGACTCACTGGCCTACTGGCTATGTTTTTCTTTTCTTTTTTTTTTTTTCTTCTGGTGAGCTCTCCCTGAACCCCCTTCTTGAGTTGCTGCCAAACTAAGTAGCTGCCTGGGAATCCAGTTGGCTTTTACTGTTCTACACAGCAGCAATAAGCCTCACATCTTCATTAACATCATCAGCAGATTTGGGAATTCTTAAAGGGAGGAATTAGTTAAAAGAGAGTTTTTCCCTCATTAAAAAATGGAACACACCATTGCATCAGAGGGATTTGGGTCTCTGTATGATAATACACTGGACAGTTTAAAGATGGAATGATTAAATAGGAGGATAACTAATTTATAAATGAGAGGATAACTAATTTAGATGGGATTTATGAAACATCAATTGTAAGCATTATCAGCATTATCATTTCGGTGATCATTGCTCTATCACTAAAAAAGTTGGCTAGCCGGGCGGTGGTGGTGCACGCCTTTAATCCCAGCACTCGGGAGGCAGAGGCAGGCGGATCAATGTGAGTTCGAGACCAGCCTGGTCTACAGAGCGAGTTCCAGGACAGGCTCCAAAACCACAGAGAAACCCTGTCTCGAAAAACCAAAAAAAAAAAAAAAAAGTTGGCTAGTCTGAGGGCTAAGACACAGGCCTAGGGAGAGGGCAGCTGCTTATTGTCACAAAGCAACTCACCAACTTCTCAAGTTCCTGTAATGGTACAAATAAAACTGTGCCTTTCCCTGAGTGGCAGCAATGGGCAGCAGGTCCCAGGCAGGGAGCCATAAGGCAGGAGAGAGACCTTGGTGGGTCAGCTGGTCCCACGAGGAGCCGCAGTGGGTGAGAGATAGGGATAGAGACAGATAGACATGCCATGCAGAGTGAGGTTGTATATTTATATAGTGGGTTATGGAGGGGAAGGGGGAAGGGGAGAAGGGAGAAGAGCAGAGAGAGGCAGGGGGGGGAGAGAGAAAGAGAGAGAGAGAAACAGAGAGGGGGAGAAGAGAGGAGAGAAGAAGCTACTTCGTTGGGAGAGAGACAGAAAGGAAGGAACTCAGGCTGGAAGTGGAAGGAAGATCCGCTTGCCTCAGCGGATGGGGAGGGAGTAAATGGGGCTTGTCTCTTCAAGGGACAGGATAGACCATTATATTCTCATCTCTTTTTTATAATAAAAGGCAGGAGGTTAGGCACAACAAGCTAAAGGAATTTGGTTGGTGGATTCTCAAGATGACTTTCTTATTTGTAGGTGTCATCTTGAGGGGGGGGGTGACCTGAGAAAGCTGGGTGCTGGTCACATCCTGGAGAAGCTGGTCTCTTTGCTCCTGTCCAGTATTTGTGGTATGGAAATGTCTGGTGCCTCTTACAACTGTTTAATGTATTGGCAGAATAAAGGACAAAGTTAAGTTTAGGGGAAAAAGGGGTTTTTTATAGGACCAGGGAATTGAGAGGGGGTGTATCTGACCTGTTTAAGGTGGATCCTTTAATTTGGATCCCTAGAACTCACAAGAAGAAATTTTTGGGTTTGTGAAAACATGAACTTTAGCATATTTATGTCAGAATGGCTGTGACAGATTTTTTGCCCAGTGAAAAGTATTTTTAATACTATGAAAGGCAGCGTGAGAGAGAAATTTGATAGCGTGCACTTATCCTCACACCTTTATAACTTGCAGGTACATGCCTTAATAACTTGCATTTGTATTTTGCTGAAATTTGTTTGGTGAGGTTGTCCTTTTAAACTGACAAAACCTCTCAGCTATCAAACTGAATTAGAGATCTTTGAGAAGGATAAATTTTTACTTGAGTTATTGATTAAAAAACAACAGAAAACTTATTTGATTGGCACCTAGAGCTACTCCTTAGGGTCCTCCATGGTTGCTGAGGGTCGGATTTGCCTTCTTCTGTTTAGGGCAGGGCCTGCCAGGCTCCAGAAAATCCTGTGGGCTAAGAAATCTCTAGCAAGAGATTTCTTGACCAGAGCAGCTATACTGTTGATTCTAGTGATTCTGTCCACGTCTACAGATCTTCAGTTTAGATGAAAGGCAGTTTTGCCCAGTGGTCAGCACTTGGCAGTTGAAGAAATGAATTGCAGATGGATGTTGTTCTGTGCCCATCTGTCTTCTTTGGAAGAAGTAGAGTGCTGCTGCTAGAAGCCAACCTGACTCTTTTTGTTATGAAAAGTCTTTCAATAATTAAATATTTAAATGCCACATTTCCCAGATCTCTGAGAAATTGAGGGCTGTTTACCCAGTATAGATGAGTTATAACTACAGTACAAAATCTGCCCGAAGAGTTGGATCCAAGCTTGTCTGTACTGACTCTCAACAGGTAAAACAGGGTTGGATTAAGAGACTTAAAATTACATACCAATTTAAAACATGAGACTTATTGCTTTGTAGTCTGGAATGAGATACAATGGACAGACAATTATAACATTTAACAGTAAACATAGGTGCATTTAAGTCACATGTATGCACAGACACACACACACAGTGAACAGGAATTGGGCAAAGTGGATGATCTTGGTGGGCCCTACCAAAGGCATGCCGTTGCACAAAACACACATGTAACCAAGTCAGCACGGGGGAACCAGGCAGGGAATACCTCAGTAAAGATGGCAGGACTTGGTCACCTGATCTGGCTCTCAGTTAAGATGGTGGTGAAGTCACCTGAACTCAGTTAAGATGGCGTTAAGGTCACCTGACCTCAGTCAAAATGGCAGTAGTCACATGTTGTATGGAGAAGCCATATTTTTTTGAGCCACAGGAGTTTTAAACATAATAATAAGAGAGACTCAAAGGTGTGATCTGCCCTGAAGCTGTGCCACAAGCCACAGTGGGGAGCAAAGGCTGGAATTGAAAACAGCTGCCTCGCAGATCCGATTAACCTTGTTAGTTTCGGGGGTGGGGGAGGACCAGTTGTAGCGGTGGCAGGGATAGTTTGAGGAAAAAACGGAGCTGGCAGGACACCAGCAAAGCATTTACAGGTGGGTGACTGATAGTTGTAGGTTTATATTCCACAACTGAAAATGTAAAAACCCATGAAAACAGCAAACAAACACCACAAGGCCTGCAGAAGAACACCTTCTCTCTACAGGCAGAGTGTCAATGAAGCCAACAGGCTCAGTGTGTGCAGTGCTAGTGTGGGTGAACTATCACACGTCTAGCTATGGGAAGCAACCATAGATGAAAGTCAGAGAAGAGCTCAACCATAGCTGTGAAGGCTATGGCTAGGGGTAATATGGTTCAGCTGACTAGAAGGTGAAAAACTCACCATTGAAGTTGCTGGTGTGTGCAGAGTTTGGTGTTCAGGCAGATAGAATGTGGGTCTGTTGTAAAGAAACCTGGTTCCTGAGCCCAGGGTTCCATGTGTCCTCAGCTGGCTCACCTGTGGGCAGGAGGGAACATGTAGAGAGCCTTGACCAAGTCACGAGCACCAATGTAATGGTTAAAATAAAACAGCGCTGTTCCCTGAGGGGCAGCAGTGGACAGTGGGCCATGAGAGGCAGCGGGTCTCAGGCAGGGAGCCACACAGCAGGAGCGAGACCTCAGCAGGTCAGCTGGTCCCACAGGGAGCTACGACGGGTGAGAGACAGAGACATGCCATATAGAGTGAGGTTAGATATTTATTTAGTGGGTTATTGAAGGGAGGGGAAAGGGGAGACAAGGAGAGAAGCAGAGAGAGAAAGAGAATGGGGGAAAGGGGGAGAGAAAGAGAGGCAGGAGCTTCCTCTTCGGGAGAGAGACAGAAAAGGAGTGCAGGCTGGAAGCAGAAGGAAGATCTGCTTGTCTCAGTGGAATTGGGGAGGAGTGGGCAGGGCTTGTCTCTTAAAGGGGCAGGACAGACCATTACAGTTCCCACAACTGCAATAAGACCTGAAGGAATGAGGGTTTATGATTAAGTTAGGGGTTAGAAGAAACACTTTGGAGGAGAGGCCAGTAGAAAAAAAAATTTGGAATTTTCCCACATTATATAAAAAGTTAAGGTCATGGCCAGGTGGTGGCGGCACATGCCTTTAATTCCAGCACTCAGGAGGCAGAGGTGTTGAAGCCCACAAGACTATACAGTAAATGTACAGCTGACAGATTCATAAAGTCAGACCCACACGTGTACAGCTTATGGAACATCCTGTTTTGCAGAGCTGTGGAAACACTTGTCTTTCGGAAAAGTCACTGTCATATCTTTGGAAACCTTGTGAGGCCATAATTCTCCCTTCAAAGTGTGATTCATTCCCAAAACACTTCAGTAGTATAATTTCTCCTGCACAGGCAGTGGAATGACCTTTCCATTCCCCTACACCATGAGTCCTTAGAGCAATAACATTCACTCTTTGTTCTAACAGTCAAATTTACATAGAGTCAGTCCCACAAAATTACCTGCTAACAGACCACATAGACATTTCTATAGAAGACAGGCATTGAGCAGGAAGGCAGCATGCCCCACCTTTGCTAACAAACAAATCTTGGCATCTCCAAAGCTGGTTATCACCAAAGAGATTGGATGAGAAAAATGGGTGAATCCAGGATTCAGAGATGTTTAGTAACTTTATCTAATGGTTTGGAATGCCAGGTACTTCCCCTTGAATGCTGGCTCTTTCCTGGGTGGTGTCACCTGTTCCAGAGTTAGCTTTGTCAGGCTCTACCTGCCCTCTTTGTGAATTTGATATGCATATTATCATTGTCTTCACCTATGGAATTTTCCAACTATGTCTGTAAAAACTATAAACCTTGTGGAGATCACCCCTTCTTCTTCTTCTTCTCCTCCTCCTGGCTACTTTTTCTTCTACTTCTTCCCCTTACTCCCCTTACTCTTCTTCTCCTTATTTTTCTTCTCTGTGCCCCTTCACTTCTCTTTCCCCCTTGCACAAAAGATAAAGAACATGCAGAGTTAACTTTTACCCTCAGATCTTCACCTGCCATAGATATCCAATACCCCTAAGGGGGTACTGAGGCTGGTACTCAAGAGCCCCATACAGAGGCAGCAAATCTCTGTGAGTTCGAGGTCAGCCTGGACTTCAAAGCAAGTTCCAGGAAGGCCAGGGATACACAGAGAAACCTTGTCTTGAAAAAACAAAAAACAGAGTGACTTCTGGGAGCAGGAAAGCAAGGCCCAAGCAACCTTCAAGAGCAGGCAAGAAGGCCTGAGAGACTTCCAAGAGTGCCGAATGACCTCCAGGAGTAAAAAGTGGCTGGAACTCCACCTCGAGGACCAACCATCTGAGCTTTGGACCCACTGGTACCTGGAGGAGTGATCACCAGAGACACAGCCCCAACTCCAACAACTGGAGGAAAAGATGGGTAGACGAGGTAAGAACACACTTAATAATACAAAAAGCAATATGGCACCACCAAAAACTAATGGCTCTACAAGCAAGACTTGAACACCCCAACACAGATGAAGCAGAAGGAAATGACCTTAAAAAGAACTTTAGGAGAATTATTGAGGCCCTTAAAGAGGAAATGAAAATATCCCTCAAAGAAGTGAAGGAAAAAAACAAACAAAAAATTGGAAGAAATCAACAATACCGTAAAGAAAACCAAGAAAAAGCAATCAAACAGGTGAAAGAAACAATTCAATACTTGAAAACTGAAATAGAGACAATAAAGAAAACACAAACTGAGGAAATTCTGGAAACAGAAAGTATGGGTAAACAATCACAAATCACAAATGCAAGCATAAACAGCAGAATACAATAGATAGGAGAATCTCAGGTGTTAAAGATATGATAAAGGAAACAGATTTGTTGGTCAAAGAAAATGTTAAATCTAACAAAAGCTTAACACAAAATATCGAGGAAATATTGGACACCATGAAAAGACCAAACCTAAGAATAATAGGTATAGAAGAAGGAGAAGTCCACCTCAAAGGCACAGAAAATATATTTAACAAAATCATAGAAGAAAACTTTCCTAACCCAAAGAAGGACATGCTTATGAAAATACAAGAAGCTTACAGAATATCAGATAGATGGGACAAAAAAAAATACTCTCACCACATAATAATCAAAACATTAAATATACTGGAGAGAGAAAGAATACTAAGAGCTGCAAAGGAAAAAGGCCAAGTAACATATAAAGGCAGACCTTTCAGACTTCTTTATATTACACCTGACTTCTCAGTGAAAACAATGAAAGCCAGAAGGTCCTAGTCAAGCATTATGCAGACATTAAGAGACCATGGATGCCAGCCCAGACTGCTATACTCAGCAAAACTTTCAATCACCATAGATGGAGAAAACAAAATATTCCACAAAGAACCAGATTTAAACAATGCCTAGCCCTACATAAAGTACTAGAAGGAAAACTCCAACTGAGAGAAGTTGGTTACATCCACAAAAATACAGACAATAGATGATCCCACAGCAGCAATTCCCAAGGAACGGAAAAGCACACACAATAACATCACCAACAATGAAAACTAAATTAACAGGAGACAGAAATCACTGGTCATTAATATCCCTTAATATAAATGGTCTCAACTCATCTATAAAATGACACAGACTAACAGATTGGATACAAAAACAGAATCTATCCTGCTGCACACAAGAAACACACCTCAATCTCAAAGACAGACAGAGAAATGGTTGAGAAATTTTTTCCAATCAAATGGACATAAGAAACAAGCTGGTATAGCTATCTGAATATCTGACAAATTAGACTTCAAACCAAAATCAATCAAAAGAGACAAAGGACATTTCATATGTATCACAGGAATAATCCATCAAGAGGAAATCTCGACTCTGAATATCTATACCCCAAATATAAGGGCACTTATATATGTAAAAGAAACATTACTATAGCTTAAATAACATACTAAGCCCCACACAATAATAAAAAAAATTAGTGGGAGACTTCAAGACCCCACTCTCACCACTGGACAGGTCTGTCAGACAGAAAATTAACAGAGAATTAAAGGAACTAACAGATGTTATGACTCAAATGGACTTAACAGACAAATATAGAACAGTCCATCCAAACATAAAAGAATATATCTTCTTATCATCACCTCATGGAACCTTCTCAAAAACTGACCACACACTAGGTAACAAAGCAAACCTCAAGAGATACAAAAAAATTAGAATAACCCCTTGTATCGTATCAGATCACCATGACTTAAAGTTAGAATTCAACAGCAACACTAATTCCAGAAAGCCAACAAACACATGGAAAATAAACAATGCTCACCTGAATCATCAATGGATCAAGGAAGAAGTAAAGGAAGAAATTAAAGACTTCCTAAAATTCAATGAAAATGACTGCACAACACACCCAAACTCATGGGACACAATGAAAGCAGTGTTAAGAGAAAAGTTCATAGCACTAAATGCCTACATTAAGTAGTTGGAAAAAATCCCACACTAACGAGAAAACCTGAAAGCTCTAGAACAAAAGGAAGCAAACTCACCCAGGAGAACTAGATGGCAGGAAATAATCTAATTGAGAGCTGAAGTCAACAAAAATTGGAATAAAGAAAACAATACAAAAGTCAATGAGACAAACAGTTGGTTCTTTGAGGAAAAATCAAAAAAAAAAAAGACAAACCTTTATTCAAACTAAACCTCTAGCACAAGGTAATGCAGAAATCAATCAATTATTGCTTGGAAATGTGCTGAAAACCTCCGAATTTCATTTAAAGAAATCATGTCAGTAGCAAAGGTTTTAAAACAGACTTTTCTGTCACGTGGCAACAAGCCAAGGAAATTATAAGGAAATGTCCTTTATAAAGCAAATACCACTATCTGTAGGAAGTAACCCAAAGGATATTCAAAGGAACAAAATCTGGCTCATGGATGTGTTCCATTTTGTAGAATTTGGAAAACTAAAATATGTACAGCACACCATGTATACCCATTTAGGTTTTCAATGGAAAACTCCTTTGAGTTTGGAAAAGGCTGATTCGGTAATCACATTTGCTAGAAGTTATGGCTATCACAGGTATACCTGCACAAATAAAGACAGACAATGTCCCAGCATATGTCTCTAGAAAATGAAACAGTTTTTTGCTTATTACAATATAAAGCATATTAAAGGTATACTACACAAACCTACAGGGCAGACAGTTGTAGAAAGATCAAATCGAACTCTATATAAGGATATGTTAAATAAATAGAGATTATAAATACCCTCTGAAATGGATTGCATAGTGCTTTATTAACTTGGAATTTTCTAAATGCTAATGAGAAAGAAACAACAGCTATGGAGAGACATCGAATACTAGAAAAAAAAAACCCTACAGAATTAAATCAGCCTTTTGCTGATTAATTTAATTAATTAATTAATTAATCAAATCAGGGCTTTTGCTTTTGTTTTCACAGAAGAAAAGCTATCGATACCTTCAAAATTGATGAAGATTCAATTTGAACAAGAGACACCTCTTAATTAGAAGAGATGATAGTACATCAAACATCATGGCTTTTTAATCTAAACTAACCTATGAAACTAACAAATAATTTTCACTTGATCAGATTTAACTTTCCAAAAGAGAATCTCCCCAAAAGTAGGTTGGGGAAGGGCTTTGTTTCTGTCTTTTCAGGAAAATAAAGGTATTCAACTAAGGAATCTGAAGACCACTGGACAAATGAGACATCTGAAGAAAAAGGACAAATTATCCAAAAAAAAAATCTCAAAAAAAAAAAAAGAGTAAATTGGGGGGCT
The DNA here is from genome assembly GCF_014885135.2 of Alexandromys fortis. Lineage (NCBI taxonomy): Eukaryota > Metazoa > Chordata > Mammalia > Rodentia > Cricetidae > Alexandromys > Alexandromys fortis. The sequence goes on from NW_026067921.1 coordinate 8,286,627, forward strand.
GGAGAGATGGCTCAGCGGTTAAGAGTATTGCCTGCACTTCCAAAGGTCCTGAGTTCAATTCCCAGCCACATGGTGGCTCACAACCATCTGTAATGGGGTCTGGTGCCCTCTTCTGGCCTGCAGGCATACACACAGACAGAATATTGTATACATAATAAATAAATAAATAAATAAATAAATAAATAAATAAATAAATAAATGAGTAAATTGTCCTATCATGTTTCCAAAAGGATAAAATTTCACAAACCTTCCCAAATGTTTGTTTCTGCTGCTTTCTACAGATATATAATGAAAATAGCCTTGTCCCAGTCTAATTAAAAATCAAAGCTGGGTTTGGAGTTGGAGTGTGGCTCTTTCCTTTTCTTTCTTTTTTTTTGGGGGGGGGGGGTGTTTGAGACAGGATTTCTCTGTAGCTTTGGAGCCTGTCCTGGAACTAGCTCTGTAGACCAGGCTGGTCTCGAACTCCCAGAGATCTACCTGCCTCTGCTTCCCGAGTACTGGGATTAAAGGCATGCACCACCACTGCCTGGTGGCTCTCTCCTTTTCTAAACCCACGCATGCTTATTAAAGTGAAATCCAAAATCTCTGTCTCATGTCAGAATAGCCACCTGGTATGGGACAGAAGAAAAACAAATATTTAAGCACTACTTTGTTGCCACTAATCTCATAATCCTTTGGTTTTATATTGACTTTTTATATAGCTTTTCTTAAGGTATAATATTTATAAGATATATATTAAACTTTTTGTCATGATATTAATGGTCATATACTAAATAATTCTAGAAAAAGATTTCATCTACCTTCCTGTACATGATTTCTGGTTTGAGACTCTATCTATTTTCTGCAGTGAACCATCAGCATGCCTAACAACAACCTTTGTAGTCTCCATAAAAAGGATGGGACCCCATAATGACTATTTCCCCAGGACTATGATAATATCACTAAGCTAAAAAACAAACAAACAAAAAAAACATCTAAAGATCAGCTTTGGACAACAAACTGCTCAGAACATTTTTGTGGTGGCTAGCTGGGATGATCCAGCGTCACAGACTAGACTAGTCAGTACTCAAGTCCTGCACTTTTCCATCACGCTGAGACTGGACAACAAATGATACAGCTGCCTCTCCCAGGACTTGACAATTAACCCAAACTTTTCTTTTCAGGATCCCTTAAAGATCATTGTCATTGCCCCCAGACAATAGGAAGTAAATTTAAGAATATGATGCCCATGCCGGGCGATGGTGGCGCACGCCTTTAATCCCAGCACTCGGGAGGCAGAGGCAGGCGGATCTCCGTGAGTTCGAGACCAGCCTGGTCTACAGAGCTAGTTCCAGGACAGGCTCCAACGCCACAGAGAAACCCCGTCTCGAAAAACAAAAACAAACAAACAAACAAACAAAAAAGAATATGATGCCCATGTTCCCAAGAGATGGGTTGGGTGGTTTTTGCTCACTTGATGGGTTGTGGATATTTGTCATTGTTTAGGGGGCTTGGTTACAAGTTGTTATTGGTTATGGTCAGGAAGAAAGTTGAACAGAGAAGATTAGATAGAGAGTTCTTGTTTTGAAAAGAAAAAAGGAGGATATAAATATGATAAGATAAAAAGGTAAGTTATTGAATTTACTCTGAAAAGAAAAAAGGGAGATTATATAGGGTAAGATAAAAAGGTAGATTATTGAATATACTTTTAAAAAGCATCAACCAGTTTTAAATGTTTTCCTTGGATTGGAATTTTGTGTATTGATACAAATTTGAGATTAATTTTGTTAGAATATACTGTACATACATTTCTACTTTTGTTCAAGGTATTTGTACCTATATACCTCACTTAACAATATAAATTTCTAGTTATTGAAAGCTATTACCAACTGCTTAGGATAATAAGGAAATGCAGGTTAGTAATTACTTACCTATTATAAACAAACTTGTAGTCACATTAGGTATGTTTTCTATTTCAAACAAAGATATATTTTTGATAGACAGGTCATCTTCAAACACTTCAGAGATCTAGAGAATGTGGCATTTAAGATGTTTTAATAGCATACATTCTTTTTTCCTTTTTTATATTTTTATGGTTTATTTACCTTATTTTATGTGCATTGGTGTGAAGGTGTCAGATCCCCTGCAACTGGATCTTCAGACAGTTGTAAGCTGCCATGTAGGTGCTGGGAATTGAACCCTGGTCCTCTGGAAGAGCAGTCAGTGCTCTTAATCACTGAGCCATCTCTCCAGCCCCTCTTTTTTCCTTTTTTGTAACAATGAGACATGTCTGTTTCTGGCAGCACCAATCTACTTCAGAGAAGATGATGGGCATTGCAGAAACTCCACATGGAGTTTACTTTCTTTGTGGCAGAAGTAAGCCACTGGGCAAGACAGTGCCCTTGCCTCAACTGCTGACATGACATGACTGCAGACATGGAGGACACAAAAGAAAGTGACTGCCAAACACTGTCAAAACAGGATGGACAGCCCTTCAGAGCATCCTGCTTAGAGAAATCTGTCAGATGTGCTAATAGGCCAAAGATGGATGTCCCAACGTTGCAGAGGAACCTTGGGTGGCTATCCAGGCAGCCAGCTGTATCTGTCATTTCTCACATTTTTTGGAAATTGCTTACTTGCACTTCCTGCTTACTCAGTTAATATTATTTTCCTTCTTGGGTCTCTGAGGGAGTTGAAAACTAGATAGTTATAGTTTTCCTTGTTTACCAGATGCAGAAAGCAAATTATGATAGAAAGTAAATTAGGTACAAGACTTTGGACTCACGTAGATAGGATAGACATAGAGAATTTTCTCTGAGTCTTTAAATGCAAATAGACTATACATTGTTGATGTATTTATTGTCTGTATTTATGTATTGCATATAGTTATTGTCCCTATTGTATAAAGTTTTTCCTGTATTAGTTATAGCCTTCTTTTTATTTTAGATTAAAATGGGGAAATGTAGTGGTATTTCATTTGTATTTTAATAAACAAAGCTTTCCTGAAGGTCAGAACACAAAATAGCCACACTAGTCAGCCACAGAGGCCAAGCCGTGGTAGCACATACCTATAATCCCAGCAGCCATACTAGTTAGCCATAGAGGCCAGGCAGTAGTGGTACAGGATTATAAGGCAGGATGAGACAGGAACTCGCTCTCTCTCAGTCTGAAGATTTCACAGTGCTAAGAGCTCTCTAGTGGCTTGGCTGCTTTGCTTTTCTGATCTTCAGGTTGAACTCCAATATCTGTCTCAATAACCTGTTTATTATTCATGCCACACAGAATTGGGTATAGATTTGGACTGGAGAGGAAGGGAGAGGGTGAATGGGTGGAGGGGGAGGGAAATGGGAGGAGGGGAAAAGGTGAAAATTTGTAGTAATAATAATAATAAAATAAAATAAAGAGAATTGGGTATATATATGTGTGTGTATGTGTATATATATATATATATATATATATATATATTTATAGTGATGCCAGTTGTAGAAATGCTAATTCCTTGTATTAAACTTTCCTTGGTCTTTTTACTCTAACAGGGAGATCTCTAGCATGGAAAATAGAGTTTTGAAACCTAAACTATCACACTCCTAGGTCTGAGTCAACGGCTTTAACCCTATTTCACCTGCCAGATTAGAATGGTTAATTATATCAGAGTTTTCTCTGTTTTAAAGCCGAAGAATTACAGACTCATTTACATTTTTATTGTAAATAATGAGTTTGGTTGTAGAGCAATTGAAGCTTCATGCTCCAGAGCCTCTGAGACACAAAACAAATTTGCCTAAATCAAATAGTCCAGGTACGGGGAATTGTAATTTGGAATAAGACTTGATAAAAGAATACCAATTAGCAAAGTGAAAATAGCTTTTGTGGTTGTGCTGCTACCTTGGTTACAGAGTTTTAATTCACATTTTTCTTTAGTATTTCTCTCTCTCCATTTCTCACAAACATTATAAAGAACATAATACCTGCCCTAGAAGAAGGCTATATAGAGGTATAGGACGGGCTGGGGGAAACTGCCCCATGTCACCTCAAAGACAGGGCACAGCTTTACCGTTACAGCTTCTGTCCTGAGACAGTTTCTTAAGACTTGGAGACACTATCACTGTGCAATAGAAAGACAGTGCACATCAAGGAGAAAGAACTCATACTGATGACTTCAGGTGTCAACGTGGATGCTAAGGACTTTTACATTCTAATAGAAACTTCTAACATGAGATTCATAAGGAAAAACTGCAGGTTTGCTCCCATAAACACACAGGCGTGAAAGTATCTATATCAGAAGGGGAACTATTCCAGGGAGAGGGTAAGGACTAGTGAAAAGGGGAAGGGGAAAGAAGATGGCCATGAGGAGAGTATTAGCAAGTATGTACTTTGGGGAGATTCTCTTTTGAAAAGTCTTATCTGATCAAGTGAAAATTATTTGTCAGTTTTATTTGTTTGTTTAAATTAAACAGCCACGATGTTTGATGTACTATCATCTCTTCTAATTAAGAGGTGTCTCTTGTTCAAATTGAATCTTTATCAATTTTGAAGGTATCCATAGCTTTTCTTCTCCCATGGAAACAAAAGCAAAACCCCTTTTCCAACATAACACATGTCCTGGCTTCCATTCTGAGGTCAGCACATCTTTAAAGTATATTGGCTGATTTAATTCTGTAGTTTTTTTTTCTAGTATCCAATGTCTCTCCTCAGCTGTTTTTCCTTTCTCATTACCATTTAGAAAATTCAGTTAATAAAGCATTATGCAATCTATTTCAGACGGTATTTACTATCCCTTTCTATTCATTTAACATATCCTTATACAGAGTTCGACTTGATCTTTCTACAACGGCCTGCCCTGCAGGTACGGAAACACTGAAGCCAGCAAGATGACTCAGCGATTGAAGATGCTCGCCACCAACTCTGACATTCTGAATTCAGCCTCCAGGGCCCAATGGTAGCAGGAGAAAACCAACTTCCCCAAGTTATGCTCTGACATGCGTGCGCCACGGTAGTGTGCCCACACGAAGACACATATACATAGATAGACGATTTTTTTTTAAAGATCCATTTATTTATAATGTATACAGCATTCTGTCTGGATGTTTGCTTGTAGGCCAGAAGAGAGCACCAGACCCCATTACGGATGGTTGTGAGCCACTATGTGATTGCTGGGAATTGAGCTCAGGACCTCTGGAAGAGCAGTCAGTGCTCTTAACCTCTGAGCCATCTCTCCAGCCCCTAGACGAATTTTTTTTTTTAAATATCAGTTGTGGGTGGTGGCACATGCCTGTAACCCTAGAATTTGAAAGCTTAGATATGAAGATCACAAGTTCAAGTCCAACCTGGAATATATGACAAGATCATATCTCAAGACAAAACCCTCAATTTTCATATTATATGCAAACAAAACCTCAGAGAAATGACTGGTCTTAAAATAAATGTTAAAACTCCCATGACCTGCATGACTTAGGGATTGGCCTAGCTGGGGCAACAGGGAATGAAGAACTGACAGGAACCGGGGTCAGGTGGACCGTGCACTCTGATGCAGATGCGTCAGCAGCTGCCCAGACACTTAGTGCATTTGTTACGTACATGTGTGGAGGAGCAGGTTAGCTCATCAGCAGGAATCTCTATAGTGAGCTCAGCCTCAGGTCGCAGTCAGTCAGTGAGGGGTGGTGGTCGGTCCCTGCACACACTGGCTTTAGCTGAAGGTCAACCATTTGTCGGCATTCTTTCTTGAACCAGGGGACGGCTAATACACGTCCACTGTGGACTTTATCTGCTCCCCACCTAACAACTATTCTATAACTCGTAGAAGAAGACATAATTTAAAAAATATTAGATTACATTTTAGATAAAAAAAAAAAAACAGTTACCTGTCTCTTTAACATCTAAGAGCAGACAGGGTATGAAGAGCAGAGGGGTGAGAAAGATAATCAGACACACAGATGCAAAAGTGGGCCGTGATTACTAAACTTTAATCAGATACAAGTGGACTTTAAGTGGAAAAACTCTAAAATGAGGCAAGTAAGCTCAAAACATAACAAAGAAATCATCAAGAAAATGTAACAATTTAAAATAGATGTTTCTAATACCGGGTCTAAATGCATAAGCCAAATAATGGACCTAAAACAAGAAATCAATACAAAGCATCCTTGATCACACTAGTTACAGTGGTGAGCAGACCAACAACTAATAAAGAGATGGCACAGTCAGAAAAGGGTTCGACTTCCCAGCCCCCACATAAGGGTGCAACAGTGCTGGTCTGGAATCCTTGCACTGAGGGGGTGGAGACAAAGAGGTTCCCTGGGGCGTCCTAGCCAGCCTGTTTAGCTAAACCAGGGAGCTCTAGGTTTGATGAGAGATTGATTCAAAAAAGGGGGAGCATGCTGGAGGAAGTTATACAATACGCTTCTGGCTCTCACACCCGCACACAGAAGTCAGTGGGGAAACACTGAATTTAACTGCACTTTAGGACTGTGGTTCTCAACCTTGCAGGCAGATTTTCCTGTCCCCCCAACCAGCTCCCAGAAAATGACATGGAGACTTAGTATTAATTATAAAACTCAGCCAGTAACTTAGGCTTGTTTCTAACTAGCGCATATACTTTAAATTAGCCGTTTCTATTCATTTACTTTCGCCTAATGACTTTATTACCTCATCTCCATAGTGCCCATCCTACTTACTCTGCATCTCATGGAGTCTCTGCCTTCTTCCCAGTGTCCTTTCTGCCCCCAAAAATCCTGCCTAGCTATTGGCTGTTCAGCTTTTTATTAAACCAATCAGAGCGACAAGTCTTCACAGTGCACAAAAAGATTATTCTGCAACACAACCTTCCTAATGCTGTGACCCCTTAATACAGTTCCTCACATTGTGGTGACCCCCAACAATGAAATCATTTTTGTTGTAGTCCAGAGATAAAGCATCTCAAAGGCCCATCACCGGCTAGAAAAGTAGGGTGAAGTCATGGTGAAATGTCCATGCCAGGGCAGGCGACAGCAGTGATTATGTCCCAGACGATAGGCTCAACAAGAGAAGCCAGACACATACTGTAAAGTTCTGTCTCCAACGTGTTTTAAAGTGGGCAAAGGGGATCTATGATTATGGGGAAAAGGAACTTTTGAAAAATGGCCTCACATGAGGATGAGGCAGGGATTGTCTGCCAGGATCTGCAGAGGAGGTGGAAGCTTCAGGGTGCTGGGAAGAGAGTAGTGACAAAGAGGATAACTGGCCCCAAACTAATCAAACTGTGGTTTAAATGGGCAGTTTATTATATGTCCATTTTGTCTTGACGATGATTTCATTTTTTACAGAGGTCAAATCACATTGTCCTGAGAACTTTCCCATAGCCCCTTTGACTTAGCACAAAAGTCAAAGTTCCCACCCTGGCCGTCAAGGTCCTTCACAATCTGCACCTTCTGTCCGACCCAATGTGGCCTCCACATGCCCCCAAACAACCGAGCAGCCACCCCAGAGAGCCTTTGTGCCAGCCGAGCCTTTCATCTGGAATTCTTGCCTCCCTGGGTCTCTTCTCAAATGTCGACGGACCAGTGAGATCCACCTTGGGAATGCTATTTAAAAGGACAGCCCCTCCTTCCATTCTGCATACCCGCTACTTGCTGTCATTAGTTCTTCCCAACTGTAGGGACTGTATGTCGCAATACCCACGTGGGGAGACAATTTGGTCTTGTAAGCCAAATTCTGAGGTGATCGTTCCCTTGAGCCAACTTCTCTCATAGAGGAACACTGCAGATGCTACCACAGAGGGCTGTGCCAGGGTGTTCATTGCAGCAAATCTCAAACAGTGAGAAGCTGGAAATAATTAGCAATTTTAAAATTGTGTTTGTCGTTACTATTGTGTATATGTGGAGGGGGCTATGTATATGGGGGGCTGTGTATATGGGGGACTGTGTATACAGCAGCATACATTTGTAGGTCAAGGGACTGATCTGGGGTTGGTTCTCTCCTTCCACTTTAATGTGAATTCCAGAGGTCAAACGTAGGTCTCTAGGCTTGCATTGTCAGCAGCAAGTGCCTTTATCAGCTGAGCCATCTTGTGGACCAAAAACTGGAAATAATTTAACAATCTATTAGCAGAGGAATGAGTAAATATATTGATCATATCTACACTACGAAGTCCTTTTCAGAATTTAAACAGAATTGGGTGTTCTACCAACACGAATTAATCTGTAATACATACTATTTATTGAGTGAAAAACAAAAATTAAAATTTTTATCAGAAAGTGAAGAACAGAAGCTGTGTCATTGTTCAAAATGGTGAAAACTTAATCTTTTGACATGAATAATTCTCCCTGCTGGTCGTGTGCTGGTGTTGTGGTGTGGAAAGGCTACACATGTGCTACAATTACACAGGTTTGCATTTCCCCCCTTTTTCTTTTTATTATTGAGTTAAATCTTTTACTCAAAGCAATTACAGAACCTCGGTTTCTTGTTGTGGTACCATGTGACACTGATGGGTCAGTACTAGGGCCTGAATGACTGACAGCCTGTCTTTTATAAACTGGACCAGGCGGTTTAAGATGCAGGGCCCAAACAGGAGTATCAGAAGGAGGATAATCAAGGGACCCATCAAAGAAGACAATAGAGTTGTAAACCAGGGAGACTTATTAAACCATCCTTCGAACCATCCTTGTTGTGATTCGAACCGCTTTTGTCTCTGTCTTAACCTCTCTCTAAGCTTTGTCATATTGTCTCTCACCAGCCCAGTGTGGTCCGCATAGAAGCAGCATTCCTCTTTGAGTGCCATGCATAACCCTCTCTCTCGCAAAAACATGTCTAGCCCCCTCCTGTTTTGTAGGACTACCTCTACCTCTGAGAGGGAGGTTAATGACTTTTCGAGTGCGCTAACCGATTCTTCCAGCGCCTTGATATCAGCATGCATGGCTGCCTGAAGTTGTCTAAATTGGCTGGTCTCCATAACAGCGGTGGTCCCTGTGCCCACCCCCACCGCTATTCCCCCCATAGCGATGCCTCCCAGCAATAAGGCCAAAGTTAGGGAGGCTGATTCTCTCCTAAATCGGGGTCTCCCTTCAAAATGACTATAGATGTATTCAGGATCATGGTATGTAACTTTGGGCCATAATTCAATTAGAAGGCAATAATCAGAGGTTTCACTGAGCACAGTGGCTGAAGTGCATGGGGTTAATCCAGTACTACATGCCCAATAGGTCCCGTTGGAGGCAGCTAGGTAATAGGTTCCTCTGGACACCTTTTGGGTTGAGTTACATAAGGCCTGGTGGGTTTGGTAATGGGTCATGCGGGCATTAGAGAGCCAGCGGTCTGGAGGCTGCTTGACCAGGGCCTCCACCGCATGGGGCACCAGGATAGTCAATGGCTGGCCCAGAGTCAGTTTACCCGCGTCCTTGGTGAGGACTGCAATAGCTGCTACCATTCGCAGACAGGGCGACCACCCTGAAGCTACTGGGTCGAGTTTCTTTGAGAGGTAAGCTACAGGACGCCTCCAAGGGCCCAGTTTTTGAGTTAGGACCCCTTTAGCGTAACCCTGTTTTTCATCCACGAACAAATCGAAAGACTTGGTAATGTCAGGGAGGCCTAAAGCAGGGGAGGCTAATAAGGCTTTCTTAATGTTTTAGAAAGCCCTCTGTTGTTCCTCTCCCCAATCAAACATTGCTCCTTGTTTAGTTAATGGATACAAGGATGCAGCCATCTCTGCAAACCCTGTGATCCAGAGACGGCAGTATCCTGCTGTTCCCAGGAACTCTCTCAGCTGGCGGGGGTTCCGGGGAGCAGGGATGTTAGTGATAGTCTGTTTGCATGCCTCGGTCAGCCATCTCTGTCCATCTTTTAATTGATAACCTAGGTAAATGACTTGTTCCTGGCATATCTGAGCCTTCCTGGCTGATGCCCGATATCCTGCTTGTCCCAATGTCTGTAGGAGGGCCTTTGTACCCTCCTGACATTCTTTCTCCGAAGCGGCCGCCAGAAGGAGGTCATCTACGTATTGTGAAGGCGTAAGTCATGAACAAGGCCACACCAGTTTGGAGTTATGATTAATAGGGTGTTATTTATTTAAAGGGGAAAACTTACAGATCACCGTCCCAGACAACAGCCATCTGCACAACCAGGAAGGGAGTCTAGTCTCCGGCGGAGCAGGAAGTGAAGAGAGCGAGCAGAGGAAATAGCCGCTTTTTTAAAGGGAGAGAGACCACGCCCCAGTGGGCTGGTATCACAGCAGCTATTGGTTGGAGGGGCAGAAGGACCTCCCGCAACAGTATTGGAGTAATGTCAGGGCGGGGTACTGAACCCGAAAGTCTGCCAGGTCCCGGTGTAAGGCCTCATCAAAGAGGGTCGCGCTGTTCTTGAACCCCTGGGGGAGCCGTGTCCAGGTCAATTGACCCGAAAGTCCAAGATCTGGGTCCTTCCATTCAAAGGCAAAAAGGGACTGGCTCTCTGGATGCAGCCGCAAGCAGAAGAAGGCATCCTTTAAGTCTAATACGGTATACCAAACGTGGGATGGTGGCAGAGTGCTCAATAAGTTGTAGGGGTTGGGGACCGTGGGGTGTATGTCCTCCACCCTTTTGTTGACCTCCCTCAAATCCTGCACTGGCCGGTAGTCCCCAGTCCCCGGTTTCTTTACTGGTAAAAGGGGAGTATTCCATGGTGACCGGCAGGGAGTGAGAATGCCCTGATCCAGCAGTCTTTTTATGTGGGGCCTTATGCCTTGATATGCTTCATGGGACATGGGGTACTGCTTGATTGAAACAGGAGTAGCTGTTGTCTTCAATTGAATGATAAGTGGAGGTTGTTGTAAAGCCACCCCCATTCCCCCGATCTCTGCCCATGCCAATGGAAAGTCATTAAGCCAGGAGGCCAAGTCATGTATTGTGGCTCCTGAAGCTCATAAAGTCTATATTCATCCTCCAGCCGGAGGGTCAAAATTTGGAGGGGACCTCCATCTGGGCCTGTTATCTTAGCCCCTGTGTCCTCGAAATGAATTTGGGCCCTTAGCTTGGTGAGGAGGTCCCTACCCAACAAGGGATAGAGACAATCCGGAACATGTAGAAAGGAATGTGTCACCTTACCAGTAGCCAGCTGAATCTTCTGATTAGTGGTCCATCTATATCTCTTGCCACCAGTGGCTCCTTGGACCCAAGCAGATCGTTCGCTGAGTGGCCCTGAAGTCTGGGTCAGGACTGAATGGTGGGCCCCGGTGTCTACTAGGAGGGTGACTGGTTGCCCCCCGACATCAAGAGTTATCCTGGGCTCGGGGGGGGGGGGGCTCCTGGCCCTGAGTTCCCTAATCCTCTAAGGTGAGGAGGGAGGTTTGGGGCCTGGGCTTCCTAGGTCCTTTTGTTCCTCCTGGGGCAATCCTTAATCCAGTGTCCTCGTTCTTTACAATAGGCGCATTGGTCTCTGTCCACCTTGGCCCTAAGTCGTTCTCCCTTTCTGTCTCCCTCTCTATTCTGTCCCTGAACCACGGTGGCCAACACCCTAGTTAATTCCTTGTTTCTCCTCTTGTCTCTTTCATCCTCCCGATCTTTCATTCTCTGCCATAATCTTTCCTCTTTTTCTTCTGGAGTCTCTCTCTTATTGAAAATCTTCTCTGCCTCTTTTAGTAAGTCTTGTATAGTATATCCCTGGAGACCCTCAAGCCTCTGCAATTTGCTTCTAATATCCGGACTAGACTGCCAAATGAAAGACATGGATACACTTGTAGCTTGCCCTGGATCCTCAGGGTCATAGGGGGTATACATCCTATAAGCAGCATCCTTGAGCCTTTCTAAGAAGGCTGAGGGCGTCTCTTCATTTCCCTGTATTACTTACTTAACCTGGGCCAAATTGGTGGGGCGGCGTGCTGCCCCTCGGAGACCCACGATTAGCAACTGGCGATAGAGGCGTAGATGTCCCCTACCTGCAGCCGTGGTAAAATCCCAGTCAGGTCATGTCAGAGGGAAGGCCTCGTCAATTTTGTTAGGCAAAAGGGTTGGGCTACCGTTGTCGCCTGGGACGTTTTTCCGAGCCTCCAAAAAGACTCTTTGCTTTTCCTCTGAGGTCAGCAGGGCTTGCAAGAGTTGCTGGCAATCATCCCAAGTGGGCTGGTGGGTGACTAAAATAGATTCAATCAGGTTAGTCAGCGTTACTGGATCTTTGGAGAATGGGGGGTTATGGTGTTTCCAATAGCATAGATCTGAGGCAGAGAATGGCCAGTATTGCTGTTGGCCATTTGGGCCCTCTCTCAAGGGTAGGGCATGAGAAGTGGAATCAGGGGGTGGCTCACGCCTTCCCCGGAGTCTTCCAGCCATGTGTGAAGGGGCTGGGGAGACTTGTGCAGGCTGTCCACCCACCGCTGCAGTCTCCGGCCCATCCAGACTCTCTGGATCCTCTGGATCTGCATAAGGAGGGGGTTCTTCTGATAGAAGGTCAGTGAGGGGAGAGTCAGGGTTCGGAGGAAGGACGGGAGGGGGCGCAGGGGTAGGTTTCGGAGGTTTTTCTTTGGGAATCTTCTCCTCAAGAATGGTGGGGTATAGGGAAGAAGAGGGTGGGGCAGGGGAAGGTGCAGGAGGAAGAGGTACAAGCGGTTGGCTCTCCGGAGGAGGGGGAGCCTTAGGGGCTGTAGGGGTAAGAGGAGGTTGGGGTTTATTAGAGATGACAAAGGGCTGGACCCATAGGGGCGGGTCACGTGCCAAACTTTCCCAGGTAACAATGTAGGCGCATTGATCCGGGTGTCCATGTGGTCCCGGGCTGAACACTTTTGCTTTAACCTGGGAAATAATATTGAGATTGAAAGTGCCGTCTCTTGGCCATTCTGCCCCAACAGTAGGCCACTTGGACGAACAAAGGGTCACCCATTTCTTCTTTCGAACATCGACTGACAGGTTGTCGGCTCGAGCGCGGACGTCAGGCCAGTGGTCTAAAGTAAGGCTCAATGGGGTGGTTAGGGTTTGTCCCATCTTCTCGAAGAGAAGGGAACCAAATATAAAAACAAAAAAAGGACACACAAAGACAGAGACGGAACAAACGCGCAGCGCAGCTCCAGCGTAAAACCGAAAGCAAAAACCTAGACGGAGGCTCTGAAGGTCCGGATCCCTCTCCTCCAACTAGAACCACGTATCCTTCGGATACAGGCTGAGCTCCGAAGAATCGGGCTCCAGAAGTCCTTGCGGACTGACTCCGGGGGCTCGGGTAGGCTCCAGAAACCCCTGCGGGCTGACCTCCGAGGGCCGGGGGGTCCTGATATCTTTGGAACGTCTTCCAGGACTGCGGGGGGGGGGGGGAGCTCTGGGCTCGTCAGCCCCTTCCCTCCGCCAGGTACAGCGCACCCAGGCCTGAGTGTACAGAATTCGACAAAGAACACGGAAGACAACTCAACAAAGAACACGGAAGACAACTGAACAAAGAACACAGAAGACAACTGACTCGGAGCTGACCAGCTTACCTCCCGATGGTGAGTCGGTGGTCCCTGGGTGGGGGGGGTCTCAATTCCCCGCCAACGCACCAAAATCGCAAGAGGTTTATTGAGTAGACACAGGTACCTGCGGGCGGCAAGATCTCTCGGAAGACTTGCGCGCCTGCCGACTGGAGGGCGGGTTTTTTTATAGGGAAGAGCAAAAAGCAAGTTTACAGAAGCAAAAGCGTGGTTATCGGAATGAGGCGGGGGCATGAATGGTTTCCTCTCTCAGCATGGGTGTCAGCAAAAGTCATCCTGTTCCTATCTTATAGATATCCTGTTTTGCAGTCAACCTGCTTTGTTGATGTCCTATCTTATTGATATCCTGCCTTGCAGTCTTCCTATCTCATCCTGCTCTCTCAAGCACATGGGATGTTCTTACGAGAGCAGGCTGGGTGCTGCGGGTTTTGAGGAGGGGGTCTGTAGGGTCTTTCAGTTCAAAATGGTGAAAAATTAATCTTTTTTTAATATTTATTTATTATGTATACAATATTCTGTCTGTGTGTATGCCTGCAGGCCAGAAGAGGGCACCAGATCTCATTATGGATGGTTGTGAGCCAACATGTGGTTGCTGGGAATTGAACTCAGGACCTTTGGAAGAGCAGGCAATGCTCTTAACCTCTGAGCCATCTTTCCAGCCCAAAATTAATCTTTTGACATGAATAATTCTCCCTGCTGGTCGTGTGCTGGTGTTGTGGTGTGGAAAGGCTACACATGTGCTACAATTACACAGGTTTGCACCATGACTGCATGCAACCTGGTACAATCTGAATAAAGTCTGTGGATTGCACCAATGTCAGTGTTCTAGTTTTGACACTAAACCATAATTACATATACTACTGCCAATAGGAGGAGCTCACTGAAGGGCTTTCAGTTCTGTTTATATAGCTTCCTGTGAATCTATAATTATTTCAAAATTTAGACAGTTAAAGTGTTGTGAGATATTTGATCACACTGTGAACCCTAAGGTTGCATTATTTAGATAAAATTGACCACTGGTTAAAAAAAAAAAAAAAAAGTGGGGCAAGCACCAATTGACTGGAAGTAGCCATAGAGAGTGAGGGGAAGTCAGGAGGTCAGAGAGAGAGAGGAACAGGAAGTGAAGGGAGGGTCAACAGGTTGCAGGATGTTTCAGATGGCATCAGAGAGAGCTTTCTTTCCGGGATGTTGGCAGAGGAGGAAGGTCAGCTGGCTGCTTCCTCTGACTCTTTGAGCTAGCAGGTTTTCACCCCAGCATCTGGCTCCAGAGTCTTTATTAGTAAAATAAAAAGACAGAGACTTAGTTAAAACAACAAGTGGAGGTAGCTGAGGAGGTAGCAGGACACTAGGCTCCCCTGGCCATGGCCTCAGCAGTGAGGCGGCAGCTGTGGGCAGGGTCAGGTGTAGCCTCAGTGCCGCAGGTAAAAAAAAAAAAAAAAAAAAAAAAAAAAAAAAAAAAAAAAAAAAAAAAAAAAAAAAAAAAAAAAAAAAAAAAAATAAAGAAATAAAAAAAAATTAAAGAAATAAAAAAAATAATGTATTGAAAGTTCAATTTTATGAAACTATTTTCCACTAAATCGTATTGGAGTCAGTAGAGTTTGTACGGAAGAAAACAGAGAACAAGGTGGTACAGGGACCCTCTTGACTCAGAACCAAGGACAAGAATGTGGTTTGCCAGATGTGGGAATTTGTTATAAAGCCTCTGCAATAAGGAAGTGTGGCATAGCCTCCAGAATCAGCAAATTGATCAAGGGAACAAGATAGGAAGGGGGTCCATGAATAGCAGAACAATGTATTAGTCACCATAAAGTCAAAAGGTTAGGTGTTCAATAAAATGTGTATATACAAGATAAAAGTAGGGGTTAGGCATGGTGGTACACACCTTTAATCCCAGCACCTGAGAGGCAGAGGCAAGTAGATCTCTGAGTTCAAAGCCGGCTTGGTTTATACAGTGTGTTCTAGAACAGCCAGAACTACATAATGATACCCTGTCTGAAAGAAGTAAAAACAAACCATCAAAAGCATTAAATTAAGTCTCTGCCCCACACCAAACACAAAAATCAATGAGTAGTTAGGATCACATTTACAGGAAATGGAAATCAGTATCGGTATAAGAAAGGAGGCAGGAAGTTGATAGAATATGCAAACGAGAATTAAATGGAAATTCTAGAACAAGAGAAAGCAATAACACACTCAGTGGATGGAGAGAAGAGAGAAGAGTGGGTGAAGCTGGAGACAAGGATGGCCACTAAATGGTTAAAGAATGCGCACTATGGATCGTGGAGCAGAGCCCACCACCCCACTTTTCTAAGCCAGCATAAGCCCCAATGACATCCTAAATATTTGTCCTTCTACCCAGGGACAAGTGCAGATCTCTCACCCCTCACCAAGAAAACGTCTCATTGCAACAGGTGGAGACCACGCCAGACAACCACAGGAATCCAGAGGAGAGCTGTAGAGCCTGGACACAGCTCCTACACAGTCCTGCAGTCCCGGGCTCAGTGATCCCGGCAGAAGGGATGGAAAGATGGTAAGAGCGGTAAGAGCGGAGGCTGTGTCTCCCGGGAATGTAGGAAACTGCAACCATATGATCTCACCAACATTAAAAAAAAAAAGACTTCTCACTGGTTCCACCCAGTAAACAAATTCTGAGGCCAGTTTTGCCACAACAGTGAAACATAACAGAGAGAAAGAGGAACAGTAACAAGCTTCATGAACTTGGATCATGGCCATGTCACAGAACCCCCAAACAAGCCCACCATAGAGCTGGTATCCGATGCAAACAAGCTGGGGATTACTGATTACAAGTTAGCTAAATCGGACCATAATAAAACATACTGCTGCAGCTGGTGAGGGAGAATGGCCCTGAGGTTTCACAGAAAGCGCTTTTAAAGAGAAAAACAGCAAGGCCGGGTGTCACAGCCCTGGCATTTGGGGATTGGGTAAAAGTATTGGGGTATAGGAGAATCTTAACAGTCAAAACAGCAGTTAATCGGGTATCTACAGGACATTTGAAGCAAGCAGATGCTGTTTGGACACGCTGGTGGGGTCACTTGACCGGGGCTGGCACAGTTTCTTGGGAATGCTTATGACTTTGCTGGGCTGCTTCACCCCCTAGTTAGGTCCTGTCTAAAATGGAGTTCATTTTCAGAATGGAATCTGTTCTGCTCTTTCACATGAGTGCAAATTTAACACTAAGTGTTAGTTAGCAAATGGAAATAAAGCAAGCACATGACTAAGGTGGAAGGGGAGGTCCCTGGTTGAAAATCAGTCACTGTGATCTACCATATTCACAGGTTAAGAGAAGCCACATAGTCATACTCTTTGTTACTGTTCTATCGCTGGGAGGAGACGCCATGACCAGGCAACCTTTTGAAAGGAAGCATTGAACTGTGGGCTTGTTCACAGTTCTGACTGGCTTTATGTTGAGTCAACTTGACACAAGCTAGAGTCATCAGGGAAGAAGGAGCCTCGGTTAAGAAAATGCCTCCATGAGATCCAGGTATAAGGCATTTTCTCAATTAGTGACCAATGGGGGAGGGCCCATTGTGGGTGGTGCTATCCTGGGCTGATGGTCCTGGATTCTAAAAGAAAGCAGACTGAGAAAGCCTTGTGAGCAAGCCAGTAAGCAGCACCCCTCCATGGCCTCTGCATCATCCCCTTCCTCCAGGTTCCTGGCCTGTGTGAGTTTCTGTCCTGACTTTCTGCAATAATGAACAGCAATATGGAAGTATCAGCTGAATAAACCCTTTCCTCCCCAACTTGCTTTTTGGTCATGGTGTTTCACTGCAGCAATAGAAACCCTAAGACACTTGCAGTTTTGGAAGGTTAGTCCATGGGCATCATTGTGAGAAGCAGACAGAAATGGTGCTGGAGTAGTCATTGAGCAACTTACATCCTAATCTTTAGGAAGGGAGAGAGGGAGAGAGAGAGAGAGAGAGAGAGAGAGAGAGAGAGAGAGAGAGAGAGAGAGAGAGAGAGAGAGACTGAGACTGGGTCTGGTGTGGGCCTTTGAAACCTCAAAGCCCACCCCCCAGTGACATACCTCCTCCATCAAGAGCCACACCTTCTAATCCTTTCCAAACAAGTCCACCAGCTGAGAACTAAGAACCAAGCATTCAAACATCTGAGACTATGGAAGCCATTCTTCTAAAGCACTATACATACCAATCACAGCAAAAAAAAAAAAAAAAAAAATTATTTGACAAAATTCAACACCCAGAACTCTCAGAAAGCTTTGTCAGCTGGAAAAGGGCACATGCAAACACCAGCATACAGCACTGTACTGACTGGTAGCAGATCAAACGCTTCCTCTTCAAGGCAATGACAGGTTATCTTACCATTGTTATTAGACATAGTACTGGAATTTCTGATTAATATAATAATGTCAGAAAGGAGAGAAAAACAAATGTGGTTTGGCAGGAAGAAACAAACCTACGTCTATGTGCAGATAACAGAATGGCTTGCAAGGAAACCCCCAAGTGACCTGTATCATTGTGACCTGGTTAAATACCAGAAAGGGACTTAGGAGGGACTTGCTTTGGCTTCTTGCTTCAGACGTGGAGAAGGACACAGTAAGAGGGCCTGGCTCATTGATGTTTCTGTCCCGCCCAGTCCCCCAGCCATTTAATTCCAGAGAAAATCACACAGAGAGTCTGCATTAATTATAAACGGATTGACCCATTAGCTCAGGCTACTTATTAGCTCTTGTAGCTCATATTAACTCATTGTTCTTATCGATGTTAGCCCAAGCCAGAGAACTTTGTAGGACTGGGCCCAAGTCAGGGACCTCCATGGGAGCAGACTCAGGCCAGGGACATCCACGGAAACAAGCCTGAGCCATCCAACTCTGTCAAAGCAGGCCTGAACCAATGACCTCCACCAGAGCAGATCTGAACCAGCAATCTCTGCAGGAGCAGGCCTGAGGCAGAGACCTCCACAGAAGCAGGTACAAGGCAGCCACCGCTAAGAGAGCAGGCCCAAGCCAGAGACTTCTGTGGAACTGGGCAGGAGTCAGGGAGTCAGGGACCTCCAAAGGAGCAGGCCTGACTCAGAGATCTCTGAGATAGCAACCAGCTCTGGGCCAGCAACCTCTGCCTGAACAGGCCAAGGCAGCTCCAAGCAAGCAACCTCCATGGGAACAGAGCCAAATGACCCTTGTGATTGCAAAGTGACCCCAGGGAGCTTTGAGCAACCTCCAGGAAGACCAAGTGACCTCCAAGGTAACTAAAACCATTGCCCTGACTGCACCATGAGAAGTTTCCATCTGAGCCTTGGATCCACTGGCATCTGGAAGACTGATCACCAGAGACACAGACTGTCCCAACTACCAATCAGAGGAAAAGATGGATAGACAAGGTAAGAACACACTCAACACCACAAAGAGTAACACAACACCAATAAAAACTAATGGCTCTGTAATGGATTAAGTAAAATGCTATAGATTCCTGAGGGGTGCAGCAGCAGAAAGAAAACCAAGAAAAAAGCAATCAAACAGATTAAAGAAATGACTAAAGACTTGAAAACCAAAATAGAGACAATAAAGAAAACATAAGCCAAAGGAATTATAGAAATGGAAATTATAAGAAAATGATCAGGAACCACAAATACAAACATAAACAGCAGAATACAAGAGATGGAAGAGAGAATGTAAAGTGCTGAAGATACAATAGAGGAAATAGACTCATTGGTCAAAGAAAACATTAAATATAACAAAAGCTTAACACAAAATATCCAGGAAATATAAAATACCATGAAAAGACCATGAATAATAAGTATAGAATAAGGAGAAGAATTCTAGCTCAAAGGCCCAGAAAACATATTCAACAAAATTATGGAAGAAAACTTTCCCAACTTAAAGAAAGATATGCCTATGAAGATACAAGAAGTTTATAGAATACCACATAGACTGGATCAAACAAAAGTCCACTCACCACATAATAATCAAAACACTAAACATACAGAATAAAGAAAGGATATTGAGAGCTGCAAAGGAAAAAGACCAAGTAACATATAAAGGCAGACCTATCAGAATTACACCTAACTTCTCAATGGAAACCATGGAAGCTAGAAGGTCCTGGTCAAGTGCTATGCCGACATTAAGAGATACCAGATACCACAGATACCAGACCAGACTTCTATACCCAGCAAAACTTTCAATCACCATAGATGGACAAAACAAGTTATTCTATGACAGAACCAGATTTAACCAATACCTAGCCACAAACCCAGCCTTACACAAAGTACTAAAAGGAAAACTCCAACCCAAGGAAGTTGGCTACATCCACAAAAACACAGACAATGGATGATCTCACAGCAGCAAACCCCAAAGAAGGGAAAAACACACACAACAACATCACCAACAACAAAAACTAAAATAACAGGAGCTAGCAATCACTGGTCATTAATATCCCTTAATATAAATGGACTCAACTCACCTTTAAAAAAACACAGGTTAACAGATTGGATATGAAAACAGAATCCATCCTTCTGCTGCATACAAGAAACACCTCAGGACTGGAGAGATGGCTCAGCGGTTAAGGGCATTGCCTGCTCTTCCAAAGGTCCTGAGTTCAATTCCCAGCAATTACATGGTGGCTCACAACCATCTGTAATGAAGTCTGGTGCCCTCTTCTGACCTGCAGGCATACACGCAGACAGAATATTGTATACTTAATAAATAAATAATTTTTTAAAAAGACTTGTCTTTAAAAAGAAAAAAAAAGGAAACACACCTCAACCTCAAAGACAGACATTATCTGAAAGTAAAGGGTTGGAAAAAAATTTCCAATCAAATGAATGTAAGAAACAAGCTGGTATAGCTATCCTAATATCTAACAAAATTCACTTCAAACTAAAATCAATCAAAAGAGACAAAGAAGGACATTTCATATTAGTCACAGGAAAAATCCATCAAGAGGAAATCTCAATACTGAACATCTATACCCCAAATACAAGGACACCCTCATATGAAAGAAACACTTCTAAAGCTTAAATTGCACATTAAACCCCACTAACTAATAGTGGAAGACTTCAACACCCCACTTTCACCACTGGACAGGTCAATCAGACAGAAAATTAACAGAGAAATAAAGGAACTAACAGATGTTATGACTCAAACAGACTTAACAGACATCTATAGGACATTCCATCCAAACAGAAAAGAATATACCTTCTTCTCAGCACACCATGGAACCTTCTCAAAAATTCACCACATACTAGGTAACAAACCCCACCTCTCAAAAATTCACCACATACTAATTCACCACCTTTACTGCTATAAAAACTCAATTCTAACTGAGCTCGGGGCTCTTCGGATATTCCAATACATATTACATGAAAGCAGAAGGTGGGGGAAACAGGACCAGAAAGAGGGAGGTAGGGGGTGAGGGAGGACAGCTAGAGAGAGATGGATAGGGACAAAGTGAAAATAACACACAGGGATGAAAATGCTATAACCAAATGCATTCTTTTATATGTTCACTTAAAAAATAAAATAGCGAAGTAAAGGAAATAAACCTTTACACTGTAATTGTGGATGCCTATGGTAAAAATGGCAATGTTCACTAGGCCATGGTGGCACACCTTTAATCCAGCTCTTGGGAGGCAGAGGCTGGCGGATCACTATGGAGTGATCTACAGAGGGACAGGCAAAACTACACAGAAAAGCCCTGTCTCAAAGCAACAACAACAACAAACAAACAACTGGCAACAGTGACTTCAGCAACACAGACTTAAACATCTACCATCATCTAGGCAAGAAGATTCAAGTTAGTGCTATACTGATACAAACTTTCTCTTTCTCACAGACTAAACACAAAGGAGCTTTTAACCATGTAGCAAATTTATTCTAAAGTTCATATGGAGAAAATACAAGTGGGAAAACTACCAATGACTATTTTTAAAAGCAGTAATAATGTTGTGTCTGTGTTTTTATTCACAAGAAACATTTAAAAATATACTCAGAGATTTAATGAAGATTATAAACATGAGCAACATTTTGTTATAAGTTAAATTATGCACCTACAACAGATTGTCTCGGGGGTGATGGAATGGTGGAATAATTTTTAAAATCACAGTTATATTTCCTAAATTTTCTACAATAATGTATAATTACATTAAATAAGGGGAAAAGCAACAGGCATTTCTTTATTAAAAAACTGAAATATTTCTTTATTCAGCCCCATCCCTCCCTGTCTGGCTAGAGATCTCTGTTCTCATTACGTAATACTGCAGATAGAGGATATCACAGTTCCTCATCATAATCTAGTCCAACCATCTGAGCTTTTCATAAAAGAAGCTTTCAGTTATCTGTGCATCCTTAATAAAAACCTTAATACACTGTCAGTTTTCAATATTTGTTGACCAAGAAAATAAAAAAACACACTTGCAACTCCTTATCTTACCACCAGAGGGCACCATATCTCCACTAAGACAGTTCCGGGAGCTAGGGAGATTGGGGAGGAAAAAAAAGCTGTATTTTTTTGTTTGTTTTTGTTTTTTTTTTGGGGGGGGGGTTCCAACGGAGAACGCTTCCACAAAGCATTGTCAAGTCCACCTGAAGAGGAAATGAATGTGAACCATTCGCAACGATGAAATGTCGATCCTAAGATGAGATAGGCTCCCTTATCTAAATGTTGTGTGCTTCGTGTCTGCGCCATCCTTTCTGGCTCTTACCGTAAAAAAAAAAAAAAAAAAAAAGCAGCTTTACCGAGTAAAAAAATTAGATCCTGTGTTTGCCTCCAAAACAAAAACGGAAGAAAAAAAAAAAAGCAAGACTAAGTTTATGTTTAAAGCTCATTTCTCTTCCATTCGCCAGTTCAGTTTGAATCCTAGGAGTGTAAAAAACGCCTGCTTCGTTGAATTAAAAGGTTAAGATTCCCTTTGGATCGTGTGCCTCTCCCAAGAAAAATCCAACAGGCAGAGTTCCAGATTTACAAAACCCAAAAATGATGCGTTCGTTATGAAAACCTTCTCGGATTTACGAACGGTTTCAGTACAAGTCACAATGGAATGTTCTCCTGATTGACTCAAAACACGGTCCTGTTTTAAGAATTAAAGAGGCAGCCAGTTTCACAGGGATGTGATTTAAAGACTGGCAGGCCCTTGCTTTTGACAGTGGACAGGCAGACAAGACCACTCACAGGAGCAGCGATTCCTCCAGAAAAAAAGATGTAACTGGAATACATTTGGTATTTAAAACAGGAGTCTACTTGATGTGGCTCTGCCGTGTTATTGAGGCTGGGAGCCATGGACTAACTAATAAGTTTCCATCAACACACACACACACACACACACACACACACACACACACACACACGCACGCCGCCTACCTTCCCAAGCCCAAATCCCAGCCCCTCCCCCCACTTACTGATCTCGACAATTGCCCAGCTCCTCCAAACTTCCTCCCCTCCCCCCCATCAGAAGTGAGACTGTCTTGTTTAGGAGGGGTCTCAAGAGGGTTGCATGAGACACGGCGGCGAGAACACTACCTAGAGTACTTTGGAAACACTCAGCCAGTCACCGGTACTAGTCAGAGTGCTCGGCAAACGACGCAGGCAATAGCTAAGGCGTCGTGCCTGGCACGAGTGGGCACCAGGTGTGGGCTATAATTTTCTTGTGAGAGAAAGGCTCCAGACAGGCCGTGAGGTTCTTGATCCCCGTGAGAGATGCATCATCGTCACGTGCAGGAGGCAGGAGACATCCCACTCGTGACAGTGTGGGCACCCGGATTCTGATTTCCAACTCAGCTATTATAGAAATAGCTTGCCAAGAAGGGAAAGTAGGGGGCAGCTGATCTGATAGGACCTGGAGTTTAGGATACAAAATACATTCGCATCCCCACTAAAAACCTCTCCTTGACCAAATCCAGTCCCTCTCAGCCACAAATTGAGACTTACAAACAGTCTTTACCTAGGAATATTCTTTTTTGTCTTACTTCTTATTGGTTTATAGAGGAGCTTTATTACGGCATTCCATACATGGACGTAACTAATGTATTTGATCATATTCTCCACCTATTACTCTTTCTTTTGCCCTGCCCACTCCTGCTGAGCCCTGTCTTCCCAACCTAGTCCCCTCCCCCCGCCCGCCTCCCCTCGCGCTCCCACCCATCCCCCACCCCCGCCACTTCGCACCTTTTTGGGTTTTTTTTTTTTGGTGACTCGGTGAGCTTAGTTAGGTTTACTTAATTGGACCATGTGGGAGGGCTGTCCACAGGGGCATGGGCATCTCACCAGTGGCTACACCGCTGAAGGAAAGGTGTCTCCCTCCCTCAGCGAGGGGTGGAGCCCCATGAGTCCCCCCTTTCCATTACATGGTGTTGGTGGGGACCCCAGTCTGGTCCTAAGAAGACTGCACCCTGGCAGGCTCAGAAGTCCCCATCCCTTCGCACTCCACACCGGGGAGTCACTGAATGTTCTAAAGGAACAGGGTTTGTTGGAGCCAAGCAGCAAGCATTAATTGAGCACCTGCTGTGTACCAGGTGCGGTGTAAAAGTGCTGCAGAGAAAGACAATGGGCAAGCCCACCCCCACCCCCATCTCCGCTGCCATTGTTTGTGTTCTAAAGGGGAAGACAAACTATGATTAAGGGCGTGACAAGAAATACCAGATCAGGGACAAGTACCAAGAAGAAAAATAAAATCGTGCTCGACAGTGTGTGGGGACGTAGGTGCGGAGAGCTGCAGTTTTGCGCGGAGAAGACAGAGGGAGGTAAGAGTAAACCCGCTGTAATGTGCCGGGAAAGCCAGAGTCTTCACAACGGAGCCACTGTATCTCCCCTTCTGCTGAACTCATAAGCATCCGGGGTCAGGACCACCTGGCTCACAGCCACTCCCTCCAGTGAGACCCCTGTCCCACCTCCCAGGGCCTCCAAACACGGAGATTTTCAAGCAATCTCCCCTCACCCCCACCCCGTACCTCTGCTTTTAGCCCAGCGACCACAGAACCCTTCCCTTCTCGTTTTCAACGGGAGTTAGCCATGCCTAACAGGACAGGCATAAAGGGCTCCGTGACCCCGGTAGGTGACCCTCAAACAGCCCAGTCCAGCTCTACTCCAGGAGACAGCCCTCGCCCCCTCCCTTCCCCGTCCCGTCCCCCCCCCCCCCATCCCCAGCCTCATCTCCTGAAAGAATTCTTTGGTCTGGAGTTTGATGAGCCTCTGTGCTAAGGGTCAGAAAAGAATCATTTACAGTTTGTGAGATAAATAGGTTTCTGCCATCCAGTTTTGTTGCTGTTTTGCCACTGGTTACAATGTTCTTGTTTTTGTTTCTGTGTTAATGATTTCTTTAACGTTCCTAGCTGTGCTTACCGGCGCCTCCAGTAGTCTGACCACCCCCACCCGGATCCATCCGTTGATTCTCACATATTACCCTCCACCCGTAGCTCTCGCGTGCTCGATAAAGACCTCTTTGTTGGGCTCAGGGATTTACTGGCTTATTCATTTATTTATTTGGGGTTTTTAAGACAGGGTCTTACTCCGTAGCCCAGTCTGGCCTTGGGCTTGCAATCCTCCCGACTCAGCTTCCTGAGTGCCGGGATTGCAGGCGCGAGCCGCCAGCTGGAGGCTTTAGACGCAGGCAGAAGTCAGGGGGAAAGGGCAGATGCTGGGAGAAGAAAGGTGGAGGCGGACTGCACCCGAGGCTATGGAAGTCTGCAGGAGGAACGTCAGAGCCACGGCCCTGTGGCCAAGGGGACAAAACCTTACAAGACTATTTTATGGTCCATCTTGCTTTCTTAGTGCGGAGGAAATACGAACCCCGACTGAGCCCAAACCCTTCTTCCCTCAGGCAAGACTGTGGCGAACTCCCAAGCATGTGGTATGAAGCAAAGCTAAGAATTACAAGATATATTGAGAAAAGAGATTTGTTAAAGCACTGTGAGGGCCTGGCTAGGCTGCCAATCACTAAATGGCCACCTGGACATCTCACTCCAGGTGTGGGGTCCAGGAAGACTTCAGATTGGTGCAATCCTGCAGCCTAGGGCTCATGAGATATTTTGACAGCCTGCGGTATACCTGTCTACTAGGTGAAAGCTCGGTCCCCAGTGCAGGCTGGACCACCACAAACCAGGAAGAGGGTGCTGCAGGTGAGCAAGAACACCCGGTGCTTACCGCACTCCTAACAGCAACTTCTGCAGGTGGAGAAGCAGCGACAGATGCTCAGGGTCAAAGGTAATGAGAGCAAGGAACACCAGAAATACCAGGGAGGCTGCTGGAATTTCCTTAGGATGTCGGAAGGGACTCAAACAATGTTTCATTTTTAATTTTTTTAATTTTATTTTATTTACTTATTTTTTTAAAGACAAGTTTTCCTGTGTCCCATGTTGGCCTTGAACTCAGTACCTTGGACTCTGGTCCTCCTGCCTGCACCTTTGGAGTGCTGAGGTAAAAACTCCTCCCAGCTCATGCAGTGCTGGGGATTGAACTCCATCTTGCTTGGTTTATCTGCCCGCTGCCTGCTAGGGTCCCATGCCAGTGGTTCTCAGCTGACCTCCCTAGACCAGAAGCTACCTCCTGGGAGCTTGTGAAAAATCCTGAGTTTAATACTTTATTTTTGACTTCAGAAACTGGGGGTGGGGGTTGATGGGGAGACTGTCGGCCAGCATTTCACAAGACCCCCAGTGCTTCTGGGGCAGGCTCACCTTCAGGTACCACTGTCATGATGATCTGCCCAAGACACACATGGTTAGGGAAGAGTAACTGAGTCCCAGCCCACTTCTTTTCACTGTTCCTGCTGAGTTCCCTCCTGAAATCCAGTCCTTTCCATCCCCCTCACAGCCTAGGAGGGGACGCTTCTTGCCAGTCAGCCCTGAATCTATGCCCCTACTGCAGATGTCCACACTCTGTCTCCGGAACTATGCGCTGGTGGAAAAACTTGGTTTCCTTTCCCACAGTCAACTCTGGCTATAGTTTTGCCATTTGCCTTCTGATATCTCCTTTGAGACCGCAGAATTACCGTTAACATCTAATCTCTTCTCAGCCACGCTTGCCAGTAACCTTAATTCTGGTCCCTGTCCGTACTGGGACCTCCTCTTAAATCACCAGGGCTCAAGACAACTCAAAGGACAGAAATCACCCTGGCTCACACAGCATGCGAATACCTTCTGGTCTCATGATACTGCCCCAGATCACAGAAAAGGGATGTACTCCCTAGAGCTGAGTTCAAAATCATATTGACCATGACTTAGGTGACTCACTAGCCTCTTCTTCCATTGCTGTTTCCCTGCAACGGTCTCCTAATTTATCCTGTTCTCAGCCGCAAAACAAACCCAATTCCAGGAGATTCTGTGATGTTATATACACACAGCAAGAAGAAGCCTTCCACTGGGCACTCCAAGACCAAAGGTGTTGTCTGTCCTTACAGGAAGCCACCGTTGTCTCCTTCTCATTGGATCTGGTCCCTGCGGCACAGAGCACTTTCCCTCAACTGCCTAAATGCTTCTGGGACAAGCTGAGCCTTCCTGGCATCTTGGAGCCATGCATAGGATAGATATTTCATAGCATTAACAGTGAGCCCAGCACAGAAGTCAGGGGAATCACAGATTGGAGGAATTTGGCAGGTCTCGGGCAAGTGATTCCAAGTCACCACCAGGCAACCCTTTCCCCAGAATGAGGAAGCTTGGTGACAAAGGGAGAATTATCAGCCCAATCTAGTTTTAAAAGCGGAGTACCTTGGGCTCTGCTCCTTTTTGTTTGTCTGTCTGTCCTTTTCCATTTACTCACAAGGGACTGACCTGATACTACCATTCTTTGGATCCCTTGCTCTTTTAAATATAGTCTTAAAAACAAAACTAAAACCAGCAGCTACATCACGTTGCTTCTTGAGGTATACCATTCCAGATCATTGTATATTTTTTTTTCTGTACTAGAGATTCATTGTGTAGGCTCATTACAAATAATTAGCTATCACGATATAAGCAAGCATAGCATCATCTTGGAGGATTTATGCCCTTGATCATGTCATCTTCACAGGGCATTATATGATTCATATCAATATCAATCATATCAATATGAAAGTAATTATATTTGTTCCATTTGACATTCCGTTCCTGAATTCTCTTGTATATGATTTTAATGCCCTGGTGACACACATGAGTGTGTTTCTCTGTCTGCGTTCATCTCTAATATTCCTACCCATCTCACTATTTTTTTTTAACTTCTTAGTCAATTCCATTTTAGAAACACCATAGAATCAAATTTCCTACTCCCCTACACCCCCCCCTTTTTTTCACTGAGTCTGATAGCTTTGGCTCTTGGTCATTTTTAGCCAATCACATCATTGCAAGAGCTGTACTTGATCTTAGTTTTGACCCCTTATTTTATGCTTCTGTTCTTAACGCTTCCCTTTTTCTTTCTAACTCCAGCAATCAGATTTACTCCCCCTCCCATTTGTCATTTGCAAATTACTTTCCATTTTGTTTTCTCATTTGAGCTTACTTAATTGAAAATGTATAGATATGATTAAATTAAACGTCTTTATTTCATTAGCTAAAAACAGTTGCACAAGTGAAATGTTTGCATTTGAGAAATTCAAGTAGCAGCTAAACATGCTGGGACATGCCTGAGATCCCAGTCCGGGAGAGAGGCTGAGGCAGGAGAATTGTGGGGGGTGGAGGGAGACAACCTGAATTTACACAGGAAATTTTAGACCAGCTTTGGGCTACATACAGTGACATCCTGTCACGAAGAAAACAAGTCAAAGAAGACCAAGACGTGTGCAGTGTAAGTGTAAGTGTCTTGCAAGGCCCCAATCTCATTGCCCTCTGATACCCCCGGAAAGCCACTATGCCAACACCAGTCGTATTGTCCAAACCTTTTCTATGCAAGTGGGAGAGAGTGTGTGCGTGCAGATGTGTAAACAATTCGAAATTCATAAACAGAACCCATACCCATGGCTTCCTGCTCTTTGCTTCTACCATTGGTAGATCTCACTGTTGAGTTCCCTGTCAGCACTCAGAGACCTGTTATCTGTGCTATGGCGGTCCCCAAGTTACATACCATTCCTCTAGTGATCGGTGTTT
Organism: Alexandromys fortis; assembly: GCF_014885135.2. Taxonomy (NCBI): domain Eukaryota; kingdom Metazoa; phylum Chordata; class Mammalia; order Rodentia; family Cricetidae; genus Alexandromys; species Alexandromys fortis. The sequence goes on from NW_026067921.1 coordinate 8,315,015, forward strand.
AGTTTTCATTTCAACCATGTTCCTGTAACAAATCTTTGACATGCATAGTTGTATTGATAGTTGGAAGTGAAGTTACTGAGTCAAAAAAGTATGTGCTGTTAAGGCTTTCAGAATTACTGCCCAACTATCCCTCAAGAAGTCAGGGGCCGGTGAGAGAGATGATTCAGTGGGTGCGGACACTGCTGTCCAAGTCTGGTGACCTGAGTTTGATCTCTGGAAAGAGGAAAGCGAGAACTCACCCCACAAACTGTCCTGTGACCTTCACATGCATTAGTATACACGTACACACACACACACATGCACACGCACACGCGCGCGCACCTATACACACGTCCTCAAGAGGCACACCTTGTGCCTCACACCCTTACTAATCTTGGATCTTAAGGATGTCTAAGAGCACTTGCTGCTCATCCAGAGGACCCGAGTTCAGTTCCCAGGCCCCACAGCAGGTGGTGAAAGTGGCCTCTGCCTGACGTATGGTCACTGTCACACATGTAACGACCCTGTAGACTCTGTGAACGCCCTGGACTTTGCCCACTGGCCTACACCATCTCCCGCCATGATACTTAGTAGGTGATTCTTGTGGATGTGTGTTAATTCTTTGTCTGGAATATTTGCTGAAAAATTAAATTACGAGCTCAGGGCTGTTGTTGTTTATGATTACTTTTGCCTACAAGATTTTTTTTTTTTTTTTTTTTTTTTTTTTGGTTTTTCGAGACAGGGTTTCTCTGTGGCTTTGGAGCCTGTCCTGGAACTAGCTCTGTAGACCAGGCTGGTCTCGAACTCACAGAGATCCGCCTCCCTCTGCCTCCAGAGTGCTGGGATTAAAGGCGTGCTCCACCATCACCCGGCTACTGTTATTATTTTAATATGTGTAGGTGTGTATGTCTGCACGTGGGTATGTTGATGTGAACGCAGGTGCCCTCAGGGGTCAGAGTGTTAGAAGCTACCAGCGATTGCAAGCTGCCTGATAGGGGTCCTGGAGACTGAACTCAATCCACCGAGCACCTCTGTGGTCCCTCTGGTATGTTATGGGATTTCTCCCGCACACAGAACTGACTTCTCCCACTCAGCCCTGGTGTTGTATGGATCGCTGTCTGCCTCCCGTGGCTTCATCACGCTTCATTCTATTATAAGGAAGAACCCTTCACCCGCTGAAGGGCTCTTAGGCTGCTTCTAAAGTTTGGGCATCTAAAGGGTTAGAGGGTCTTACGGAGCTGTTGGGCCTCACAGGCGGTCACCCTGTCCTCTAAAGTAGGGATACTAGTCTGTGTTCCTCCCTCGATGTCCTTCACTTGCCTAGTTGGAAAGTTACGTTCTAGTACGTGTAAATGGGTAATTCACCGTGAGTTTGTTTCACTTGTACTTTAAACAAAAACTGACCATGTTCAGCATCTCCCATAGGTGAGGTATCTGAGCAAAGATTTTGTTCACTTCATACATTGAGGGGTTTTCTTATTTATTGAATTTCCAAGTTCTTTATATTTTTAAATAAATATCTTGTCAGATGCACAATTTGTAAAAATTTCTTCTAGTCTGCGTCTTGTCCTCAATGTTTTAGCAGTGTCTTTTGCAGAAAAAAATATGAATAAGTGTTTATAATATTTAAAGAAATCCATTCTTAACAGTTTATGTTTTGGGTATCGTGTATAAGGAATCTTGTCTATCCCCATAACACAGCCATTTTGTCCCCTCTTCTGTGGATTTTCTTCATAGCCCTGGAATTTACATTTAGGTCTATGATACATTCCGGTCATAAGTTTTTAGAAACTGCAAAGTACAAGATACAAGATTTAGATTGGGATCATGTTTGTTTGCTTGTTTTCTGAGAGAGGCACATATTATGTAGCCCAGGGTGGCTCCAAACTTGGGATCGGACTCACACTGTCCTAATGACTGTAGCTGTAAATTAATTCCTTAAATCAAATGATGTGACAAAATGAACTTTATTCTTTTCCAGAATTGTCTTACATTAGTTCCTGTCCATAGATATGACCTGCACAGGAGTCATGATCGATTGGGATTCTGGACCACACTGAATTGATACGATTTCTACCCGATGCTGTGTCTTCCGTGAACTTGAACTTGTGCATATATAAGCTTTCACTGGTGTTTATTAATTTTATAATCATAGATAATGCACATTTCATTAAACATGTATTAAATATTTCTCATTCGGTGCTAGTTTTAGTAGAAAGCCTTTCTTTTTCTCATTTTTGGTTTTTATTTATCCATTGTCTGGATATAGGAATACGATTGATTTTTTAATATTGACCTCACATCCTAAAACCTTCCTAAAATTGCTTTTTGTTTCTTGTAACTTTTTGATAGATTCCTTGGGAGTTTTTAAGCAGACTGATCTCATCTGGAAGAGAGCGGTTTCTCGCTGACATCCCAGCAGACATGCCTTTCTTGTTTTGTTTTGTCTTCATGCCTCACTGCATGAAAAGGGGTGAAAACCTCCGGGAAGGCACTGAACAAAGACAGGAGTGGGCCGCCCTCGCTTCCCGGTGGCGGAGGGGACCGTCGCCCCACGCTTCATCGTTAAGTACAATAGAAGAAGCGTCTTTCAGACATCCCATTCACAGTTTAAGTTTTCTGTGAGTTCTTGTCAAATACTTGTGTTTACTGAGAATATTCTTTCACATCCTAAACTTTATTTTAGAGCTCAGATCTCTCATCCACATAGAACTTTTTGAAGATCGTATGTGAAAGTAATTGAACTTAATCCCCCCCCCCCCAAATGACTGTCAATGTTCTTCAGTGAGTATCCATGTTCCCCTCACTTGGAATGTCGCTGCTGCTGTCCTTCCCCAGCTCTCTCATTTACATGGCTGTTTCTGGATCATGTCTTTTGTTATACCAATTAACGAGCCTATTCCCATGCCGACACCACACCGAATCTTTATGTTTTGAAAGCTGCTAAAAAAATGTTACTCCTTTCGTGTTTCTCTTCCAGATGAACTCAAATCCGCTTGCCAGATCCCATCCAGAAACCTGTTGCTCCTCTGAATGGCAGAGCGTCGCCTTTATAAATATTTATAAATACACTCGATACTGTGTAGCTGTCGGTGCTTACTGAGTTGATTTTTATAAACAGGGTCGTTTCGCAGCACCCAGCATCTCTATGAGGAAACACTATGTGTTTCTCTATTTTCTCAAACCATTATTATGCATTTCAATTTATATTGAATAAATTATATAGTATAACTCCTCCATGAACATGTTGTATAGTTAGCCCATTGATATCTTACTAGCTACATAGTTTTTAGACTTTTCTCTTGAACTTTAGAAGAAGTTACATGGGAATATCTGTAAAAAAGTGACAATTTTGTATCTTAAAATTTTTCACTTACTTCACACTCTTCAAAGCATTGCGTTGGATGGGGCGTCTGGTTCAATACTGTACTTATTCCTTCATTGTTCCCATTGTTCATGACTAGACGGTTAGTTCAAGCCTCAGATGTTTGGGAGAGAACTGCTTTCAGACAGCAAATGTTTCTCCCCTTACAACTTATCCGCTAAGATTTATTTAGCCAGGACCGTGTGTTGCGTTTATCAATTGCTTTCTGAAGCACCTATGGAAAATATCATCCTTGTTCTCGTCAGAAAATACGATGAATTCCATCAAGGTCCAGCCGGCGAACACTCAACACTTGAGCAGGGTTTCAGGGCTCTTTCAATGTTTAGACTGTTTGTATGGGTGTTTGCAAGATTAACTTCTTTTCGCTTCTATCAGAGGAAACTGTCCCTTGTGAATGAAAAGATGTCTCTCTGTTTTGTGAGTCCCTTACTTCATAAGACAGAAAGGCCTGTTCCTTTCTTTTCATAGTTGTACATGGCAAAATTACTTGTGTCTGCTTCTGGTTTCTTTCTGATCTTTGATTATTTTCTTTATTCTTCCCCCCCCCCCCGCCCCCCAACACATCCCAAGACAGGGGTTGTATAGCTCAGGCTGGCCTGGAACTTTCTGTATAGCTAAGGATGGCCTGCTAGAACTCTGGGTGTCTGCTACCACACCCGGTATCCATTTGTTTCTACTCAGTCTGGTGTGGGGGATAGCTACTGCTTGTTGAACCATCATCCTTGTCTGCCTTCCACGGATAGAGCGTTTCCTCTTAATGTTAGCTGTATTTATTTTAAGTTGCACACAACAATCCCTCAGTTTTCTCATACACATTTCTTGCTCCTTACATTGGTCATGTCTTTTATATTTTTCTCAGTCAATCACTCATCCATTTTATTGGTCTTGCCAGACAGAGGATGGTTATTGGTTTTATTAATTAATGAGGTCCAACTATTTTTGTTTTTATTTGGTTAATTTCTACTTTGTTGCTATTCTTGTCTTCCTTTTACTTCTCAGGATTTTTTTTTCTGTTATTTCTCTAGTGCTGGAGTCCAATGCTCCATTTGTTTATTCTCACGATTTCTGTTCCCACAAGCTCCTAGGGCTGCAAACCTCTCCGTTTGCTCCACTTTGACAGTGCGCGCAGACCTTGAAGTGTGATTGGTTCATCTGCTCCTTTCCAAGTAGTTTGTACTCTCCAATCGAATTCCTCTGTAATCCAAGTTAACTAGACGCGTACTTGCTCACTTCCAAGAGGATAGTGGCTTTTGTCTTTGTTGGGTTTTTAAAAACTACCTTTTTGTTGTTAAACAGTGACTTTATGCTTAGGGCAGCAATTGTAGGTTGTGTGATTTCTGTCTTACCCTGGACTTTCCTGGATAGAGCGCTATGTCAGTCTAAGTAAACTGCTCACCCAGTATTTCTTGAGTATAAAGTCTCTTAATTATTTTATTAGAATATACCAACTGCTTATTTTGCTACTTGAAATGCTTAAAAATAATATTGGTTTGCATGGTTGACATTTACATAGTATATCTTTTTATATGACCTAAATTTAAATCCCTGGGTGACTTGGTTTTAGGCGTTGTAGATACATAGCATATAGTTTTTAGGATTTTTGGTCCTCTTTCTGTTGACTCCAACCTGAAGGTCTCCGTATTCTCAGTGTGGTGAATCTACTCTCATCAACATTATTGGCACTTCAGTCTAGCCACATCCATTTAATTATCTTTTATTTAGCATATTTTTTTTCTTTTTTCTGCCCCTCCTCTGTTGGATTGTAGTGTTCCCCTTATTTCACTATAAATATAAATAAATAAATGTAATGGTTGGGAAGTTATGCATCTTACTTCAATTTTTCCCAGTGATTGACTCTTTAATTTTTAAGCCTCATGTTTAATCGTATTTATAAAATTAATATGTTCAATTATTCACTCTAACTAGCTGCTCTCTAAACAATCAAAAGCCTGCCCTGGGCCTTCTGCTGCCTTCTAAGTAGAAACCATCAGGGACTTTAGCTGCAGCTCAGAGGGTTGGTCCGCCTCTCCCCGCACCCCTCCCTCCCCTCCCTCCTCCTCTCCCCATTCCCCTCCTCGCTCCCCTCCCCCATCAATAATCATTTTAAGTTCCACCGGGTTTTGTCCCTAAATTTCCTGCCCTTCCTGCCTTCCTCTTTCCACCCATCATCTCCCCAGAATACGCTAACTGCTCTTGCAGGGAGGCTCTTGGGTGCCCTGTGCTCTGACCACGCGCCTTTCTTAAAGTGTTTTAATTTTGCCCCCGCATTTGTCTAATTGGTTCACCTGAGCGGAGGAGCTGAAGTTCAAATCGTTTTCCCAGCGACCCTTGATTGCCCCACTTCACTGTCGCCCCGAATCCACGTGGTTTAAAGGCCGCTTTCGCTCCTAATGGCCAACATTCCCCCTCCCTCTCTCCTAGGAAGCAGACTAAGAGGGGCATCTGGCTAGACATTTGTGGGGCTGCGTCCTCAGTCCCTGCCACTCCATAATCACTCAATCGTCTACCGGATATTTGTTGTGCATCTGATGCTCCAGCTGTGTTCTGGGACTTTAAAAAACTAAAGCATTGCACGGGCACAGAAAAGTACAGAGAATAATAAAGCAATCAGCAAAGCACCTACAGTTCACACGGACAAATCTTATCATTTTGCCTCATTCATTTCAGTTTTTTTTTAAATAAACAAACCAGTAAAGAATCAGGCAAAACTTTCCCTTTTCCTTCCTGCTCTAAATTTTTTGTTTACCACAACTGATATATCATACTTTAAAAATATGGAAGCAACATTATGGATGTAGGTGGTTGGAGATTATACAGATAAACAGCACACAGTAACAAATGCAGTGCTTGCTGCCTGCCTGTGTGCTATAGAATCATATTCCACACATTAACATATTCCTGCTATAACCTGGTGAAATAGGTGCTATTATTCTTTCTATGAACCAGGACCTTCACGTAATTACTGTCACATAGGTGGTAGGTGACAGCGTCAAACCCTGGCAATCCGGCTACTGTTTGACCCACTCACAAAATAGGAGGAACTGATAAGGTAATAATTAGCCCATGTTCAGAAAATTAAGTAGGTTTTCTTGTTGGTGGTGGTTAAAATAAAAGCGGTATCATTTTTGACACCTACTTCTAAAATCTTGCAGTATTTTTTGCCTCTACTCTGCTTACTGAACAGAACCCCCCCCCCCATGATCTAGCAAGCTTTGGTTCGTCATTTATTTTTAATCCTATATAGCACTGCCTTGCCTTTTCATAAATATTTAGGTTGCTTCAAAAGACCACAGGAAATGCTGCACTGGACATGTTTGGGGATGATCTCGGAGGGAGATTATGAGTTCCTCTGAGGCCTGTCACCACAGCAAGGAATGGCTGAGTAGCAAGGCGTGCACATTGTCATCTTGACAGGTTCTTGTCGCCAACCTGTAATCCCCTCCATGGGAAAGAGGAGGGCACCACGTTCAGCCTAGCTTGTTACACTCCAAAATCAAATCCCACGTTCTGAACTACTGAGCAGAATCCAGAGAATCTCACAGGAACTTCCTTCCTGTCTGAATGTAGCTAACTCTCCTGAGTCAAGTCTTATGTGAAAGTTTACTGGGGACTTGCTCTGTTTTCCAGTTCTCCTCAGAAGCTCACAGCTCCACAGCCTCTGAGTATTGACCTTTAGTTAAATTAAGGGCCATTCTGTTTTCGACAGATGTGGAGCATCTAAAGCGGGCTAAAGTCCCTGTGTTGTGTAACAGAACTTACACTGTTCGCTCAACTCTGTCCCTCTTGACCACTTCTGCTTGTGAATGAGCGTGAGCCTGAGTGTTAAACAAAGTTGTTCAATTGGATCTGAATGAAACCTGGTTGTTAGGAACACAGTAGTTTACCAGTCCAATCTAAAATATTGTATGCCTTGATAAGATTTTTGTAAAGTATTTTACTTTTAGAATTTAACACTAAATCGATAGCTTTAAGAATATTTTATTATCAGTACACTAAAAAACTCTTTAAGCAAATAATTACATGTAGCATTTTAAGAAACTCCACATCCTGTTCTTGAGGAATGGTTGTGAAAACACACTAGTTCTTTGGTCCTTTTATCCCATCGGTCAACCAGGAAGCAGCTGGACCTCAAACAGCAGGACCTTCATAGAGCCAACTCTGCACCTCTACATACATGTCTAAAAGAATGGCTCAGCATCTTCAAAACCAAACTTCCACTTTTCATCCTCTGAGTCCTACTTCTTTTAAAGCATCTGTTTCCTAATAAAAAATGTCTTGAAGATGTGATCTTTGGAGGAGTTTGCCAATTCTAGTCTTCTTTCATCCCCTCCAGCCAACACATCTGCAAACACCCTGCACTCTGATTTCAAACAGCACCCCAAATCTGGCCGCAGCCCCCTCCCCCACCTACTTACCACTATCTCTTGCTTCTTGTATCTGCAGCAGCCTATGAAGGGGATCTCCTGGTCACACTTTTTCCTGAATCCTAGTGTATTTGACACTAGGGAGACTCTTTACAAATTAATTTATATGACCCCAGTGCTCAAAATCCTCCTTGAGATTACCTAAAGGACTCCTTCCAATGGTTTGCAAAATGCTCCATGGCCTGCCTCCCACCTGCTCCAGATCCCAGGGCTCTTTCCTCTCCCCATGCTTGCTTTTGCTCTATCTGCCTTGGCTTTGTGCTAAGCAGGATGTCCACACCCTAATACCCAGAACCCATAAACATGTTATGGTTGCATGCCAATGCAGAGCGAAGGTGGTAAATGAGCTCTAGACCTTTAAAGCTGGTCTGGAAATGCAGAGGTCCTCCGGGGCCATTCAGGCGTGCTGCATGCAGTCACAAGGGCAGCTGAAAGCGAGGAGCAGAGCAGGAGTTCCGAGCAATGCAACAGGGAAAGGCAAGACTTGGTCCAGCCTTGCTCCATTGTTGATGGAGAAAGGTGTCCTTGGAAAAATCATTACGTGTATTCAGTGTGTGTGTACATGCTTGCACATGTGAGTGTGTATGAGTGTGTGTGTGTGTGAAAGTGTGTGTGCGCGCGTGTGTATGTGTGTGTGTATGTGTTCCACATGTAGCACGTGAGCTTGTACGAGCCAGTTCTCTTTCCACCATTGGGGGCTGGGGGCTTGAAGGCAAAAGGCTTCACCTGCTGAGGATTCTCACCAGCCTGGAAGGTGTCTTTTGTAGCTAAAGATTCAGCTGCCTCTAGAAGCCAGGACTAGAAACAGATTCTTACCTAGTGCCTGCTGTGTCCTTTTTTTTTTTTTTTTCTCCTGTGAGACCCATTTTGGACTTCTGAACCCATGAGAAAACAGTTTTTTGAGTGTTTTAGGCCACTGATCGTCTATGGTAACTTGCTATTTGCTACAGCAGCCACCCAAATCCTGCTGCCCAGCACCTCGCCATTTTCCTGCCCTGAGAGGGTCCTTTTTTTGTAGTCCTGGCTGTCCTGGAGCTCACTAAGCGAAGCCTCGAACTCACAGAGATCTGTCTGCCTCTGCCTCACCAGCGTTGGGATTAAAGGCATGCACCACTGAGATCTCTGCATTTTCTTTCCCTAGTTTTTAATTTTCTCAATAACGCTACCCAGAATACTCCTTTCAGAACCCCTATTTCACCGATCCCATTGCATAGCTCCCTACAGCATTCATCAACTTCCTGACATGTGTATTTGCCACTTACTGTCTGATATTTGTCTTCCGAAAATGCAAACATGAAAACAGAGACTGTTCTGCTCACTCCGGTGTTTGCCTCATATTCTGCCAGGCAAAGAAGAGAATCCTGATAAGTGATAATTAAATAAGTGGATCACTTTGTAACAGAGAGAACAGGGGTTACACTGGGGGGACGTCAGGCTTCTTGGAGGTGGTAAGACCGGGTAAAGATGCCTAAGAGTTCCTCCGCTACCGAGAGGCATGAGCAGCCAAGGATGAGGAAGGAAACCCACTCAAAGGCTTATGAATCTTCAGAGTCTGAGGACCTAGACTCCAGAGGCCAGTGGAAGCTGGACTATAATCAGAGGAACATGCAGGTGGAAAAACAAGCACCAGCCAGGTGTTTTCTTCCACTTTGGGTTTGCCTTGACTATGCCTGGCTTTGAGGACTTTGTCATTCAGTGGATGACAGAGAAGAGAATGGAATAGACCAAGGGGAAGCAGGATAATGAGGGAGGAGAACATGGGAGCACTGTAGCATATTCAAAAATGATGACGGTTTGGAGTAGGATGCTGGTAGGGAAAACGAGCGAAGTGGACAATGCAGATCTAGTTTGAAGGTAAAACTGAGCAGACTTGAGATGAGTTACATGCGGGACTGATGTGGAAAGCTGTGAGAAGCTTGGCAAGCTTGCTAGGAGTGCTGGAGGCTGAGACGGGGAGAATGTGCAAGAATTCAACTTCCGAACCTATTGTCTGAAATATCTGTTAGACACTTCAGGAGGGCTGGGGTGTTACCAAGGGGTTAGATGGATTTGAACCTGGCATCTCTGGAAAAGAGATCTGGGTGAGAGATCATAATTTCCAAAGTTAAGAGTGTACCTATGTACTTAAATCATGGGAAGTACTATACATTACCTAGAGAGACAGGGTAGAATTGAGGGAAGGTAGCCTGGGAGACAGCTCTGCAGAACTTAAAATTTTAGAGGTGAAGTAAAACAGGAAAAAATGAGTAATTAAGACTTAAACTGCTAAAGAACCAAGAAATGAAGAAAGCCTCAAAGAATGTCGGGTTACGGAAGCCAAGAGACAAGAACGTTTTGAGATTGCTCAACTGCTCAGCTCTGAGAACGCTAGTTACTTGGTGGTTGGATTTAGCAATGAGAGGACCCATGTTTTTTTTTTAAATTATTTTTAAGCAAGATTTTATTGTGGTAAGGTATCTATAACCAAGTTTGCCATTCTTCGGCATACAGCTCAGTGGGGCTGAGCACGACACACTGCGAGGTGTCCGCATTATCGTAACCAGGACAATCTCTGTAGAAAAGAGAGAGCTAATGCTAAAGTGACCTTAGTAATACACAAGGGTAAGGAAGGGGTGGCGGAGAACGCATTCAGGCTCGAGGAACGTGCGTCTGAAAGGCAATATAGTTATTGTGTCTGATGTATTGAGGGGGGATTTTTAAAATTAAAGCTATTAGTGCATTATTTGATATTGACTCAAATTGCTGTAAAGAGGCAAGGACAAAAGAGGCTGGAGAGGGAGGAAGCCTGTGATAAACTGGAACTGGGAGAAGAAAAGGCCCAAACCAGGAATGGACCTGCTTTTGACAAAGAGGAGCCAGACTGAACCAGATGCAGCTGGGTTCACAGTGTTTCCAGGAAAGCTGTCTTTTTGAGACTGGTGATCATCTATTCTGTTGTCCTTATTGAATTCCCACTGCTTTCCTGCATGGAATCATTAGGTCATAGGGGGATGTCGAGATGGTCTTCCAGGACATCTGTGGGATGTTCCTGGGAGTCTCTGAATGGGCTTGCAAGATTATCTTAGTAACATTTATTTCCAGGCCACTGTATACACCACATTGAGAAATCACCCTTATTCTACTTTTCAGTTCAAATCATCCTCAATTGTACTTCCAAGAGCCAAATCCCAAGAGCTTCCCCCAATAAACACTGGCTACAGAAGGGCTCAAGTGACCTAATAGCCGGGAAATCCAGGAAGGGCGCCCTTCTGAAAACTGAATGTTTCAGAAACCACAGTGAAGTGGATGGTCAGCCTGAGTGTCAGGGGTTGAGAAAAAGAAGCCCAGGAAGTAAACATGTGCCTCCATATTTTAAAAAGATATATTATCAACAAAAGCTGCCTATTTGAAAGGATCACAAATAGCAACAGGCTCATAAAAAAATATAAATAAACCTTTGTTTATTTAGGAGAAAAAGAGTTCACTATGCATAGATATATATGGAACAAAAATGGGGTATGACAACAGAAATAGTACACGTTAAAATGAGATACCATGAGCCAAATTTCAAAATTTTGTAGATTTGAATATATCTATTTTTAAGAGAAAGCTGGATTACCAAAATGATTTAGAGGATAGAGAAATTGTATTAAATTTTCAAAATATGGTAGCTTCACAGACGAGATTCACTAAACATTCGAGGAAATAATAGCTATCAGAAGCAAACTGTCAGAGAAAACTGGAAAAGAAAAAAATTTTCCAAATGCATTTTTGCAGAGGTAATAGAGCCCTGATACCAGTCAACACTCAAGCACAGTGTAAGAAAGGGAAACCCTAAGCCTTTACTTGTGAATAAGATGCTAAAATAAATAAATATAGATAGATAGATGATAGATAGATAGATAGATAGATAGATGATAGATAGATAGATAGATAGATAGATAGATAGATAGATAGATAGATAGATAGATGATAGATAGATAGATTGTTTGAAGCAGTGCATTGAAAATGTGACAGCAGTTTATGGAAAGCACTGTTGCTTTATCTTAGAGAGTCAACAGGCTCACAATGGAAAAATCTATCAACATGACCTGTTGCTTTAACATCCCAAAACAAAATCCATGACTGCTTCAACAGTCTGAGGAAAAGTAAGTATATAATAAAATTACAGTATCCATTTGATTTTAAAAATAGTCCTACTATAAACACAAATTGAATAGAAAAAATACCCTAACTTGATAAAGGGTTCTATTTTAAAAAATGCACAGCAAACGGGATAAGCAGGATGGACACTAGATATATTCCCGATGAGACAGAAATGGGGGAGGCTTCCCAGCACTCCCACTGCAAGGGGGGGGGGGGGTCCCCGCACACGCAGTGAGATTAAGGTGGGAAAGACATCAAGGTGTTATTTACTGATCACATGTTAATCTACATGAAAAACACAAAAGTCTTCTAAAAATAAACTAATAAGAATATTTGCCTTTTAAATAAGATCATTAGCCCTTTCATAAACAGCAATCAGTAAATTACATTTTTAATAAAAAAATTATCCAACTGTCATGATAACAAAAGCTGTAAGGGTACCCCCCCGGGGGGAAAGGAACAAACAGGCACAGGCATTCTACAAACAAATTATAAAATGTTATTGAAGGATGCTTGAAAATCAGAATGATATTCATGAACTGGATCACTTGGCTTTATAAAAATATCATGGCTCCTCAAATTAAATTGTTAACTTAACCCAGCAAAATACTTTTCTTTTGAATCTGACAAACTGATGCTAAAGTTAGTAAAGGGGTGAAGTCTAAAAATGGTCAGTGCAGTTGCAAAAGTGAACAAGAAGGGGCACGTCCTTCTGTACATCAGGAGTGACTATCAGGCCATCGTAATTAAGACTTATTATCAAGCCGCGGTAATTAAGAGTGTGTTATTGGCTCAGAATTGGTTTGATCCATGGAAAAGGACAGACTAGGAACAGTTCCATGAATATATGGAAATTTAATTTGCAGTCATGGTGCTATTACACATTAATAGGGACAGGATGACTGCTCAGCAAATCAGGTCACAGCAGGCTTTCCATGGTTGGGGAGAGGGGACTGAAATGAATTCCTGCTTTTCACAAGTGGAAAGGAAAACACCAGAGAGAAAGACATGCAACTTCATGCGTCAGGTGTGGAGGTGCTGCTTAAATGATACAGATGCAGCAAAAACTGTTGTTGTTGTCGTCAGTGGTGGTGGTGGTGGTTTCTAAGGGATCAGTGTGACCACAACTACATTTTACATTTTTTTTTATAATACAGAAGACATCAAAAGTTAAAAGACAAGCTATAGATTGGGACAATATGTTCAATGTACATATGCAAGAAACACTATAAATCTAAGGGATGAAAGATAAAAAGCATACATAGCCTATTGGAAAAATGACAAAGGCTATGGAAAAACAAATCACAGACTTGGAAACTTCAACAGCCAATAAATATGCAGAAAAATGCCCAGCCTCACTAGCAGTGAGGGAAATTCAAATAAAATAACAAGATACTGGGTCTTTAAAAAATCAAATTGGCAGAAATAAGTCTACATCTAGAAAGTGTTTAATGTCATGTGAGGGAGACAGAACCTCTCACCCACTACTGATGGGTGTGCAAACTGGAGAGTCATTTGGCAGTGCCCAATAAAACTCCAAAAGTGAGTGCTGCCTAGCAGTGCCCCTCTAGGTACACACATGGAGAAAGTCTTACATATGTGCGAGACAAACATGCACCAGTTAATATCAAAATATTGGCAGCAACTCCAACACTCATCAATAGGACCATCGATAAACAGGACACATTCATATGCCTGGATCTAAGATGGAATAATTAAAATTAATGAACTACATTTATATTTAGCAACATGAATAGGAAAAAATAAAAACAAACCAAGAAGGAAGAAACAAGCTGAAGAATAATATATACAGCCTAAAACCATGTGTATGCATTTTTAAAAAGCAGTGTCTCATATAGATTTATATGCAGCTGAAAGTGCGCAGCCTAAATTGCAAATTGCATACCAAATTCATGATAGTGTTTGCCTTTGGGGGAAAGGGTGGGGAGTGCTGCCAGGGAGGCAGGCAAAGGGACAGAAATGATAACAGAAGATCTGAAACAGATATGACAGGATGATAAGATTTATCAATTACAGAAGACAGGTACGCTTGTATTCTCTTCTTCCAGCATTTAAAAATATCTTTACATGTTTTTCTAAATCACAACTTGAAAAGAGAAACAGGTAGAAAATCATTCTGGTAGCATTTTCCTGTAAAGATTGCTGCAGCATATGAAAATTTGAGGCAAATACCTTTAGCAAAAATCATCAGTTTCAGAACTGGCTCTCCTTAATAACAGTACAGCTGCCAGTATTATTTTAAGGCAGCTCAAATGAATAAGCAGCTCTACAGGTATCAGCATGAAAAATCACACGGAGAGAAGCAAGCTGCAAAAAGTGCAGCACTGCAGCATTTGTTAAAAATTGCAACTGCCCCAACAAGGCTTCATAAACGTATTTACATACATAGGTGACTGGGCAATAGGGTATAGCAAGTGTTGGAAGAAAATACACTGCACTTTACCATAACGAGTAGCTGCGAGGAAAGGAACGTACCGGGGAGGAGGAAAGTGACAGTCAGACAGTCAGCCCTCTCTGAATGTTTAATATAAGTGAAAAATGCGAAGCAAACACGACAAAAATATCATATTTGATTATTCTAGTCATTAAGCATATGGACATAAGTTATTCTTGATGCATGTGTATCATTTTAATTTTCCAAAGGAAAAAAATACTGAAGCATTGCAAACAAAATGCACAGAGCTTCATATTATAAAACTAAAGCCTGTGAACATCCCAAACTGTGGAAGGGCTATGTTTAGAAATGATCCTGTTTATTTTCTGTGGGTTTTTTAATTTTAAAAATTGAAAAAGGGGGAGAGCAAATAAGGCAGTGAAGACGTGTAATAGCAATCATTCACATATTTGATTATAAACAAAGAAAAAGCCCCCCACAATCACAAACCACTGGATGAACATTCTATATCATTTTGCTGCATTTTCTTATTTTTAAATTTTTGTCAAAAGAGAAATAAAAGACGCTGCCTAATTGGAAACGTGACTTTCTATTATTAAAATTGTGGGAGTCCATTTTAATGTGTTTATCTCGCTGCTAGTCTGTAATTTATATTTCAGCGCGGAAATTTGTTTGTGTGCCTGTGACAGGTTAATGCAGTTTAAACATGCGTTTTTCTTTCGTTGCTTGAATAGTTAAATCGTTACTCCAAGGATTTTAAGTTTCTATTTCAAGCCGGGAGGATTCTTCGCGCTCGCCAGGGTTAAAAACGTTTCTGCTTCAAAACGCTATTAATTAGTGGCTACGTGGTGGATCTGTTTAGGACACGGCTGCCGATCCTGCATTAACAGCCGAACTGCTAAATGGGAAAACTTTGTTTCGCCCCCGTTTTCTTTTGGATGCAGACTTGGGGCTATTTTCAATTTGGGCAGCGAGCGGTGGACGCGAGTCAAACGCAATCCCAGCCCACTTCGCCAGCGATCGCGTTTGCGAAGCGAAAGACAAATCAGGTACGAACGCGGCTTTTTTTCGCCCCCCCTTAAAGGAAAAAAAAAGTTTCTAGGACTCCGCTGGACACCCAGCTGGCCAGGGACCAGGGGCGCGGGGGGGCGGGAGAAGGCGAGACCGGCAGGCTGCCCAGAAGTTGCGATCCGGGACTTGCGCGCATTGAAATTACCTGGCTCGCCAGCAGCGGAGAGAAAGCGCAGACAAGATAATTTCTCAGGCTGCTGGGAAAGCCTTAGCCCGCGCGGCAGCGCTTTCCAGGGGTGTCCTCGGGCCGGGGCGGGTCCCCACCACCCCCGCAGGCTCCAGAGAGTCAGGGGCGCGTCAAGCGGGGCGGGTTCAGCGCCGGCAGCGGCGGCTGCGGGACAGCAAGCGGTGCGCACCGGTCTCCGGCTTGTCCGGCTCCGAGCGGCGGGACGGACGCTCCGGGAGACTCTCCAGCCAGCGGCGGGCCGTGCTCGGACGGCGCTCGCCCGCAACCGGGCTCCGCCAGCATGTCGGCCGCCGTGGCTTGCCTGGACTACTTCGCAGCCGAGTGCCTGGTGTCTATGTCCACCGGACCCGTGCTGCACCAGCGCGCAACGAACCCCGAGGGAGCGGGAGCCGCGGGAGCCGCAGCTGTCGCCGAGGTGGGTGCGGTGCCACGGGAGTCGGTGGGGACGGGTTCCGGGACACGGGGGGTGCTGTGGATCCCCCCGGTCCTCCAGATCCCCTCCCCTAACCCTGGCGAGGGCGATGGAGCCCCCCACCTGCTGGCTGCGAGCGCTTTGGCGGATCTAAGCTGCAGTGCGGTGGAAGGCTCCCGGGAGACCTTGGGAGAAGTCCCGTGTGCCTCAACTAGCTGCTGCCAGCCGACCTGGTGCTCCAGCCCCACTGGGTGCTCCGAGCCGATCCAGGCCTTCTTGGAGGAGGAGTTCTCCGGAGCTGAGAGCTCCTGGGGTGAACCTGCCATCCTGAGTGCACCCGATGCCCAAGAAGACCCCGATGACAGCGGAGAGGGGCCCGAGGGGCCAGAGGGGCCCCCAGGGGCCCGCCCCTCGCCAGCAATGGGCCCGACATTCCGGAGAAGGCCGATTACACCCGCATCCAAGCGACACCAGTGCGCCTTCCCGGGTTGCAACAAAGCCTACTACAAGTCTTCGCACCTCAAGTCACACCAACGCACTCACACGGGGGAACGCCCCTTCTCCTGCGACTGGCTCGACTGCGACAAGAAGTTTACGCGTTCTGACGAGCTGGCCCGCCACTACAGGACGCACACGGGTGAAAAGCGCTTCTCCTGCCCGCTGTGCCCCAAGCAGTTCTCCCGAAGCGACCACTTGACCAAGCATGCCCGTCGCCATCCGACTTACCATCCCGACATGATCGAGTACCGGGGGCGTCGCCGCACGCCCCGCCCCGCACCCCCAGCCATGGCGGAAAGCTCTGGTTCCGACTCCAGCTCAGGCTCTGGCCAGGAGACCAGCTTCACTGCTTGACTGTAGGACTGTCCTTGCAGTCTGTCTTTCCCTCGAGCACAGCCCCCTTCCCTACTCTCCCGCCCAGGCCAAGTCCTTTTCTCTCTGTCGATTCCTCTGTTCCAGGGTCGTTAGACAAAGGCACAGACTGGTTGCTCCGCTCTGAGGATGGGTTCCAGACAAGCCTGTGGGACTCTGGTGAAGGACTGGGAGCCCGAAGATGGTCGGAAGTCTTGCAACGCAATTACCATCTGAAAGGAACGCAATTACCATCTGAAAGGAACTGTTGCTTCAAAGCAGCCAGTTAGGAACCGAGGAGAAGGGATGAACTTCCGGTACTCTTCAACGTACTGAAGATTCTTCCTTCCAGGGAACCGGAGATGTAAAACTGAATTCTCTGAGGCTTGAGGAACTCCCAGTCCAAAAAGACTCTGATGGCGCAGTCATTGACTAGGGCGGACTTTGGCGATGGTACCCAGGGTGGCAGTCTTGGAAATGTCCAGACTTGGATGATGAGAGGCCTTTGGAAACAGAAATTATTTCTATTTCTGTAAACAGCAATGTTTACTAATTTATTTCTATTATCTTTTAAACAAGAGTTCCAGGTTGATGGGAAGCTAATATCTTCCACTCTCCCAATTGTCCCAGCTACCTCTGCTTTGTGGATGTATGGCTGGGATGTGCTTTTTTGTGCCTGGGGAGTGGTATGGGTCTGCTTGCAGTTCCTATAGCATAATGTGGAACCCTGCGCTTGCGTTTTGGCCCTTTTCCTCTTAAAAAAAAAATCCTTCTCAGGGGTGGTAACTTTCTGGCTCACGACTATGAGGAGATTGATTAAGTAATTAGAAAACAATCATAATAGCACCAGATAGAAAAAGCTGGTCTGAAATACTTTCTCCTTCACCTAGAAGGCAAGCTCAAGTCACTTTTGGGTGGGACGGGTGCAAAAGACTTTTCACAACCATTGATAGAAACAGAGAGACGAAGTTCCCGCTGCCTCACCCTGTGTAATCTCAGGCATGGTAGAGTCTATTCACTTCTTAGTGGCTAAGTAGGATTGAATTTCTGTGGAGGTCTGTACATTGTTGTTTCGGTTACAGGCGAGTTGGTGGGTGAGGGGAAAAAGGTGAGAGATTGGTTTGTTTTAGAGGGCTGCTGTCTTGGATTTGCAGACAGAGCAACTAGATAATAGCTATTATGAAATAGGAGCATCTTTCTCTAACGACAGAATCTTAAATTAGGACCTCCTTGAAGGAATCGGACATCAGAAGTATTTTTCTGTGGTGTGTCCTAGCTACTGTGGATTGAAATCATTGGTGCGTGTGTGTGTGCCTGTGTTTGTGTATGTGCCTGTGTATGTGTTCCTTTCACTAAATATGAGGCTAGAAGGCCTTTCCTAACCTGATAAGGTCCCCTAGGGTCCCCTCCTGGATATCTTATACCACCCCATGAATCAACTTGTAAAGGATATTGTAATCTCGTGGGAGCCTAAGAGGCACCCGATAAAGCAAACTGCTCTCCCCTGTTCTATATATTTAAATGCTGAAGCTTAAGTTATCTTGAAAGTTATATGCTAAGTTTCTGGCAAGTGCTGTGAGTAAAAGTGAAGTGTTTGCCTTTTAAATGGCTTTCCTTCCTGCTTGTGTCCCCATTTTCTCCCTCCCTGCAACCCGAGACAGAGCCTGCCTTCTGTCTCCACGTGCCCTCTCCTGCTTTCTGCTGCTGCTGTAAACCTCTCATGCTGAGGGGCTCCCCGAGTCCTTTGGCTATTGTATTTAATAAATACCCAAACCCTTCTCTTTCCTTTCCTTTTTATTCATTTATTTATAACTTTATTATTTCTTGGGGGTGGGGGACAGGATTTCACTGTGAAGCCCTGGCTGTCCTGGAACTAACTCTGCAGACCAGACTGGCCTGAACTTCACAGAGATCCATCTGCACTGCCTCCCAGGTGAAGTCCATTCTCATGCCCACAGGCTGAAGAGCCTAGGAGAAACCTTTCCTTTGGGGCTAATGGACTAACTCTGAGTGTCAGTCTCTCTTCTTTTCCTGGTCCTGGGCATTCAGGCATCCGTGAGAGACTAAATGAGCACAAACATGGCGTTGGAATGCAACTAGGTTCTCATAAGCTATGTGAGGGGAGGGATCCTTGGGGTAGCCCAAAGAAGGGGGGCCTATAATCCTCAAGAGGTTCAGTATTTTATAATAAGGGCATGAAGAGCAAAGCAGATGGGATTTCCCTTGAATTACACAGAGGAAGAGGAAATCCTAACTTTAAAGGTGATTTTTTTTTAAGTTAGTAAGAGAATTAAGAATCCCTTAAGAGAATTAAGAATCCCTATAGCTTGTCTGTTTCCTTGTTCGAGGCTAGATAGTTCGGGTCCCATGGGACCCAGTGAGGTAAAGTTTTCTCCTTATCCTTTCACTAGGGAATTTACCATTGGGTAAGTGAACTAAATAAGCTCATAAGAACTGCTATTAACCATTCTGAAATTAAGTTTTAAAAAATACGTAGATTTCCAACTGATACATAACTTTCAATTTTCAAGGTCTCAAATAATGTCTGCAGTAGGATTCTGCCTTGGGGACTTTCATTGAGAAAGTTCTCTGATACTCTACTGCCGTCAGGTCTTAGAGTGCCAATCAAAGAGACACTCAGGACTCCACAGTGGACAGATGAAAGAGACAAGATTTTTTTTTTTAATGCTTTTTTTTTTTTTTTTTTTTTTTTGGTTTTTCGAGNGTGGAGATCTGCCTTGGGGTCAGGCCATGAAACCAGATCCGACCTTACTGCTAAACCCCCTTTCTCTGCAAAACCAAAACTTGAGGCCAAAACCTATTCCTTAAAATTATAAATCAGGCTGCTGGAGTCTACTTGGAAGGCGGGGGGGCCTGGAATCCCAGCCAAATGCTACACAAGCAGACATCTCCGGACAGGTCTTCGGCAACGGGGCTGTGATAGTTAACTGTTTAGGCTGACGCCAGGATTGGAACCTAGGATCCCAAGGTCCTTAGCATGGCTCTGTCTCTTACTAACCAAGCAGCCTCCAATATTCTTTTTTTTTTTTTTTTTTTTTTGGTTTTTCGAGACAGGGTTTCTCTGTGGCTTTGGAGCCTGTCCTGGAACTAGCTCAGTAGACCAGGCTGGTCTCGAACTCACAGAGTTCCGCCTGGCTCTGCCTCCCGAGTGCTGGGATTAAAGGCGTGCGCCACCGACGCCTGGCTTTTTAATGCTTTCTTGATCTGAACATTATTCTTCGTGCTCCAGCGGGTTTTGAGGAGTACTTATGAGGGCAATACCTTAGGAGAACATTTTGAATCTCTTGGAATTCCTGTTTCTACTTTTGTCTATCAGACCAGGCTTAGGGAGGAAATGTTTCTGGGGATTGGTTGGATTTGGGCTGAACCCCTATATCCTTACCCAACTCTCTGCTCCTCAGATCTGATATAGGAATGAACTAGTAACAGAATCTATTAATAGAAGTCTTCTTGAAATCTGGGTTGGAAGCTGGGGATTAATTCCAAGTCCCACCATGGATGTGAGATCAGTGTATTTCTTGCGTAGAGGAGGTGAAGGGAACAGGCTGACCCTGCCTATGGAGGCAATGATCTGTTCTTTGTCCCTATTTCTCTGTTCCTTTCCAAGCAAAGGATCATTGTGAAATATTTCTCTTTGCCCCACCTACCTCTCACTTCTCCCATTAGAAAAAAATTACAATCTCTAGTTGGGGCATCAGGAATCAGGTTGTTTCCATTCTCCATCCCGCTCTCTTCTGTGACTCCAGCTCTGGTGTGCACACACATAGCTCCGATTCTGAGTTCATGTGCTCATCACACTGGCTGAGACCCAGATCTGCCTTCCAGAGGCAGGCCTGGAGAGACTCTGGCTCTTAACTACCTGGAGGACATCACGGCCCACACTGCTGTCCAGGTAAGTGTTTCCTTTGTATGTCTTCCTTTGAGCAGGTCATCCAAAGTCTAATAAGAATTAGGTGATGTTGGGGACACAGAGAATTAGGAAGCCCTTATTGATCATGATATAGCTTTATCAGCAAAGTACTGATATTTTGATTTTTATCGCTGTATCTATTGTTCATTTTATTGAGAACTTGGAGGAAAATACATATAATACATATTATATATAATATATATATTATTAATACGTATTTTTCTCTTTTAATCCCTAACATATGTAAGTGTGCCTTTGATGTTCAGTCTTGATTAGGCATTCTGACTGGGATTAAGGGACTGAAATGGGGTGTCTAATTGCTAGACCGTTTTAAAGCTTTAGTTAGCTTGAATCTTGCAGTTCTTTGAGTTTTTCAAGTACAAACAGCTTATGCCAACAATCTTTTACCTTTAAATCACTGTTTTTGAAAGACATTGGAGATTAAGGTTTGCAAAAATGGGCCACACAAGAGGCTCGTCTTGATTCTCATAGATGCAGCTGAGGCTAAGACAGACTTGCGGCAGAAAGGGAATGGGTTACACAATTGAATGAACCGTTTTTCTGCTGCCTTTATTCCCAACCTCACTGGGAAGTGGTGACTTTAGGTTCCAAACTCCCCCTATACTTTAGAACGCAAGCTCAGAAGGCTCTTGCCCTAAAATTGTGCTAGAAATTATCACACAGCATTAGGTCCATTTACAAGCTCTATCTCGACCTGAATTGCATCTTTTCCCAAAGACTGATGGGAGAGACCAAGTTCTCTACTTCATATGGAGTAGATGCACTTTCTGTGTTTGTTCCTAGTTGTTGTTAGATTTGCTGACTGTGTAAGCCCCCAAAATGGAATTTCAGAGACTTACTCAACTGAAATTCTCTGTGTTCAACCAGAGATTAAGAATTGATTTTATCATAAATACATAAAAAAGAATAGAGTATATATTACATGGAAGTTTAAGAAAGAGAGAAGCAATGTTATGTTATAAACCCAAAGGCAGAAATATATTTAAAAGAGTTGTGTCATATGTATGTTTTAGATACCAAATTCAAAAAAAAGCATGGAGCCAGTGAAAAAGTAAAAGGATGTGGTTGATTAAGTTAGAGGAAACAAATTTATTAAGAAGAAAGATCGCAGTTTTGGGCGAGAGAACTGATATAAAAAGAAAAATAAAACCAAAAAATACTATTTAAGACAAGATTATAAAGGAGGGTGACATTGTAGTCACTACTAAATTAGAAGAGGTGGTGGGAAAAAGATCTAACAAAAGAAGGAGAGCAAGTTTTCAGAGAAATCCCCATCTCTACTAGAGACCTGGGGTTTATAAAAATTTTGGGAAGCACCTGCCTAAGTTTGCAGAGAAAATAACGAGAACTCATCCTTCTGGTCCTGATGTAGGAATACTAGATGACTTGAGGAGCGAAATAATTAGATCTGCAGGAGAAAACAGAGGAAGACAAGACTCCGAAATATGTACAAATAATTAATCAAATGAATTTAAGAAGTTAAGCAGGAAGGATAACATGAACATCTTAGTAGCCTCCAAAATAAGTATGTGTTAAAAACAAAACACCCATTTGTTATTTAATTTACAAGGAAACCAGTAGTAAATGGTGATTTCTGAAGTAGGTAAAGATGTCTATCAAAAGCCTTCTGCAAATATCAGACCAAGATGTTGAAATGCGATGTTGAAAGTTTGCAAGCATTCTTACCCGAATATGTGGTAAGATAAAATAGCTTAATAACCAAGAAGACAGAACATAAAATACATCTATTTTTATTAATATAACATTAATTATATATAATATCTTTATATTATGTAAGATAATATAAACATAATATTAAGTTATAATTAAGCCATTATAATTTTGGAAGTCTAAAAGCAAAGTTCTACATAACTGAGATAAAAAGAGAGATTAACTAAAATATAGAACTGAATGAAAACACACAACACAATGCAGATGGTGACTAGTGCTGAGGATAGAAATGTAGTCTGTAGCCTGGACCTTTTCTTGGGCCAAAGAAAGGCTGAAAGTAAATGAACTAAGGTTCTCAACTATAGAAGAAAAGGGAGACAAGCAAATGCGAAGGAGACATGCCATGGCCCCGAAGTCTCAGTTAGAAAGACAGTGAGCACAAAGCAGTTTTTAAAAGAGATTCTTAATGGTAGATACACTGTATGTGTGATTTCAACTTTCACACAAGCAGGAGGTGGGACGTGATTATGAGATCCAAAGACAATCTTAGTAAGATCATGTTTTTAAAAGTTTAAAAGAAGAAATTAGTGAGACAGAAGACAAAATTAGTATAGGCAAAACCTTTAAAAGCCTAATAAAATCATTTTATTTAAAGGCAAATAAGGATTAAAAATAAGAGAGTTGGCAAAGAGACAAAATCATGTACCACGTGAGTAGAAATTTTAATTTTAAGAGACTAATACAAATAACTTAGCATCAATAGGAAATGGTGGATACTTTTATAAGAAGAATATAGAATTTTTAAATGGCCTGAGACAATATAGAAAATCTGAAAGTAGTAGAAGAAATAGTAGTAGAAGATGTATTCTTCAAAAGGTTGGGCATTTGTATACACAAGTTATATAAATCTATAAGACATAGATTGCTTCATGGGAGCTGGAGAGATGGCTGCAGGAATGGCTGCTCTTCCAGAGGACCAGGATGCAGTTCCAGCCCCAGCATGGTGTCTCATAACCTTCTGTAACCACAATCCTAGGGAATCTGGTGCCCTTTTCTGGCCTCGATGGATGCTTAAAAAAATAGATTACTTCTAACTTTTATAAACTGCTCCAGAGCATAGGGGAAAAAAAGATGTGAGTCTATTTATACAATTAGTTCTGATACCAAAAATGACCAACAATAACGAATAAATATATCTATTTAACATATAAAAACAAATGCAAAAGTCCTAAACCAAATATTAGAAGTTTGAATTCAGCATTAAATGAGAAAGAAAAACATCACAATTCCATGACGTCTATATCAGCAAGGTAAGAGTAATTCAACAATAATGATATATCAACATAATGGCTGAATAAAAAAATCAAGCACATGTTCATATTTCAGCAATTATCAATCAGAAAATATAATAGACTAAAAGATTCCACACACCATAGCAAGAAACAGCATTTACAATCAATCTTTGTGGAGGCAGCTGTAAAACTGTTACTGAGTGACAGAAGAAGTGGGGGTAAGTCGTGTCTGCGGGTGGTGGAATCTGGTGATTCTGGGAAATATTAGTTCTTCCTTCAGATTTGCCTAAATTGTTAAGACCATTTCCAACGCCCCCATGGCTCTCCACTGAGTTGGCCTGCTTTGTCTTGATTTTCTTTTTTCCTCTCTCTCTTTTCTTTTTTGAAGCCAGAGCCTCAAGAATGCTAGGCAAACTATCTACCTCAGCTCTCATCATAGAGGACAGAGAGAGAGAGAGAGAGAGGGGGGGGGGG
>NW_026067921.1:8339310-8366756 GCF_014885135.2 Alexandromys fortis
ACCTCATAAATAAACCCACAAATAGGATTCCTGATGGGTAGGAACAAAGCTACTTCATGTAAGCACAGAAAAAATAGACGGGGTAATAAATGCTACAGAAACAGTGATTAATCACGAGGAAAGAGGAACAAAACATAGCATTGCTCTCTACCGCACAGCTTCCAAAAAGATAAATTCCTCATGATAAACACTTAAACCGTTTAAAGTTAAAAATGTTGACAAATCTCTCTACTGTCATTAAACAAGGAAAGCTGCCTTGGTTATGACACAATTTTATTTTTAGATATTGAATTATTTATTGAGGGGATAAGACTTGAACACAGGGCCTTATGCATGCTGGGCCAAAAAAATCAAGAAAGAAAAGAATTTGGCTAAATCAAAATTTAAAAATAGCTTATATTTGAAAACCAATAAGTAAATAAATATTAAATTATACTCTGAGAAAAACGATAGCAGTCGGAATATTAATATCCAGGTTATATTAAGAGCCAAGCTTCAGGAGATGAGGGGCTAGACTCATGTACACACAAAGCGGCCAAGT
Source organism: Alexandromys fortis (assembly GCF_014885135.2). NCBI lineage: Eukaryota > Metazoa > Chordata > Mammalia > Rodentia > Cricetidae > Alexandromys > Alexandromys fortis. The sequence goes on from NW_026067921.1 coordinate 8,339,852, forward strand.
GATCAACAGGCATTTAAAGAAAAGTACAGGGTTAAGAGTGACAGGGGCACCATCCCTTTATATATTACTTGAATCAATTAAAAAGGCTAACATTTTAAAAATATCTTAAAGGGAAGAAAATTATTATTTAAAAGCCAGAATCAGCCGGGTGGTGGTGGCGCACGCCTTTAATCCCAGCACTCGGGAGGCAGAGGCAGGCAGATCTCTGTGAGTCCGAGACCAGCCTGGTCTACAGAGCTAGTGCCAGGACAGGCTCCAAAACCATAGAGGAACCCTGTCTCGAAAAAAACAAAAAAAACAACAACAACAACAAAAAAAAAAAAAAAGCCAGAAGCATCCAGGTACCGTGGTTCACCCTGTAACCCCAGCATTCGGGAGACAGGAGCAGGGAAGTTCAGTTTATGCAAGTGCAAGCTACACAACAAAACCCTACCCAAGAACACAAATAAGCACAGGTATTGGAGTACAACAGCACGTTCTGGGTGAATGTTAATAAAAGCAAGCAAATATGACACGCTACAGCGTCAAGTCCAAACTCAAGGCACGAACCATTGGTAAGATAGAGAGTTATTTTATATAGAACAAAAAGTATACTAAGAATCAACCAAAAGCCACCTAAGACCTTTGGCCGCTATTGCGGGGCTGTCAGTTCAGGAGCTCCGGCATCCTTTCTGTCACTGGGGCAAAGGGTTTTGTCTTCGCTACCTCTGTGGCTGTAATTTCACAGCAGGTGCAGAGGCAGCAAATGTCAGCAAATATCACAGAGGAACAATGTGAACCTTTGAGAAGCTTCCTACCCCTCTTCCACAATACATGCACCCATCTTAGTTCCTCAGAATAGCTATTGAGGATTCGGGATTTGACCCTGAACACCAGTAGCCCCTTCAAAATTTGTAGCTTTGTAAAGGGAGTGATGAGCAAAACCAAATGTACAAACACTTGCAAATCAATCTGAAGGAAAAAACCGTTGTGTTCTTTCTTATCTATAGCTCCCTGCCTCTGATTAATAAGCTCCCACCCCCATTCGTGACTGAGGGAAAATGCAAATTTGTCAATTAAGGTAACAGAATTCATTTCTATTTGTTGTTTTCAGTTAAAAATATTTCCATTCCACTTAATTTTGTTTTTGAGATAAAAGTGGAATCGATTCAAAATTCAAACTCTTTTAGAGCTGACTTCTCCCCATCTTCTTGCAGTGGTTTCTGAATGTTGGGGAGTTTATGTATCCTCAGAACAGTAGACAGGAAGTGATTTCAGGATGGTGTGCAATGCTGGTCTCTGGGTCTTCACTCATTCTCCCTGCTTATGTGGCCAGGATGGAAGTTTCTGGGCAAATTGTGATTGTACCCAAAGAATTATAACAGAGTTTGTCTGGGGTTTGTTCCTGTTTTGTTTTGCTGCCTTTCTGGTGTTCAGGCTGGAGTCTGAGGTCTGGCTAAATCTGCTCTTTGTGACATCCCCACTGAGTATGACCATCTTATCTGCAGTGTAGACTTTTGGGCTTCCAGTTTTCTCAGCACGCCTGCTCACTCCAGCCAAAGTGTGAAATAAAAAAAATATTCTGGTTCTCCTCCATATCCCACGAAAGCCCCAGGGAGCTGGGTACAAACAGAAGCCATCTGCATAGATGCCTCCGCTTCGTAAATGTCACCAAGGTACCGTGCTATCAGTAGGTGTGGAGTAGAAGTGAGGAGTTTACCCAGACATTACAGATTCTACCTTAGTGTATACAGGGTTCCTAGTATCATGGTGCCTCCCCCGTCCTGGCATATGGAAGGAGGGACTAGTGGGCTACTTCTCAGGGACCTAAGGATTCAATTCTGTTCCAATCCTTCTAGCCTCCCTGCAGCCCTTGGCTCTTCCAATGGGAAAAACACTTGACTTTCTCACTCAGGAGGTGCTAACATCCTGAGTTTTCTCTACCTACTGACTGCATACAATAAAAGTTCAGATTCAGGCTATGTGCATGGCTCTTAATATTGCCAGACTTAGAGATTTCGGGTTCCCCTTTTCTTTCCCAACAAACATTTCAGGACTGCTATTGAGTTGGGGATCAAATGTGCATGATGAAGTAGTCCTTTATTTCTATATCCCTGCCCTAACAACCTGGATGCGCTCTAGCTGAAAGAGAATAGTCACATAGAAAAGAAGGAAGGAAGAATGCACAATATTTTTCAAAACAAATTTTTCCCCTTATGTCTATTTTTGGTTTGCTTAAAGACGAGGTTCTAGTTTTGAAGGTAGAAGCAAAGGGGGGGGGGAATCTTTCTATTTTTCTTTTTTTACATTTTGTTTTTCCTCTCTAAGCCTTTCTAAGTGAAGACTTTTGTCAATATAAGGAAGGCAAAAGGAAGCTGTACTACTCTGTCTTTTGCAGCCCCTCCCCCCAAAAAAAAATCAGGAAAAGACCAAGACAGAGGAAGAGCTGCATAACTTGCTGCTTTATGTGAGTGAGGGCGCACATAGATGGCAGAGACAAGAGACAATGACTGTAGAATCTTGTCATTACTGCTGGTCCCCAGGGAGCTCTAGAGCTTCCTGCCCCATCAAAGGAGGGATGGAACTTGGTCAGTGAGTTCCAGCAGGGGTCAGCAATGGATTGCACTGGAAGGCCCAGAGGTGATGGGAAAGTCTTTCCCTCTGGCCTGTCACGTAGCCTTGGCTTTGCTCTTTAAAAACCAGGTTTCTTTGGGCATGCCATCCAGTCACTGTTTATCAAACATTTCCAATGTGTCAGAAACTGCCATAGGCACGTTGGGGAAAAGGTGAAGAGAAAGAAAGCTCTTTCATATTCCAAAAGAAATATAGAAAATAAACAAGAAATAAATTATATAATGGGATAGGTGCTAGAAGATGTGGAAAAAGCAGAGATTTGAGGGTGCTAGTTGGAAGTAAGAGTTAGGTTGAGGGCTTTGTTGTGCACAAAAGGTACAAAGGAAGACTTGAAGAAGATGAGGAAGTCAGCCAGCAGATAGAAGCATTCCAGGAGGAGAACACAGCGGNGGGGGGGGGGGGGGGGGGGGGGGGGGGGGGGGGGGGGGGGGGCTGAGGCCGAGACAGGGGTAACGTGGCTGCAGCACACTAACAGGCAGAAAGGAGGGGGTGCTAGACTGTATGTACCTCCAAAGCTGTTGTGATGAATTTGTTTTCTTCTCAGAGTAAAACATATTCTTTGGTCTGATAGGGAATGATTTCATTAATCTAGCTAGGAAATTATGTTGCCCTGGATCAAGCCAATGGTAAGAGGGATAAGGAGAAGAAATCAAACGTGAATGGTTTTTAAAGGAAAAGCCTTTAGACTTCCCTAAAAGATTTACTATTGGGATGAAAAGGAAGAGTCCAGGAGCCTCAGAGGTCTTTGACCAAAGCATCTGGATAGAGTTTCCATCAGCTTAACTGAGGAAAGCCAGAAGTGGGGCAGATTTGTTGGGAAGAAAAAGCATCCATTTGGGGCATGTTGGACTTTTGTGTATTGATCATCCCAGTAGAAAATTTGAATAGGCAGCAAAATAAGTCTGGAGTTTTAGAGAAAGTCTGGTCTCAATAGAAAAGCAACAACATATATAGATGTTGTTTACACCTGTAAGTCTGAATCATAAACAAAAATAACTATGGAGAGTGAAAGGGAAAAGGTTAAAGTTGGTCCCAAGAGCATTCATTCATGAGGAAGTCAGAAAGGCTAGGATCCCGCAAAAGAGACAGAGAGTAAGGCAGAAAGAAAGCCAAGAGCAAAACATCCCCAGAGCCTCACAAAGAAAGCACATAAAATGGGAGTGGTCCACATCACAAGACGTGGTTGCTAAGTGGTTGCTAAGTCGGGCCGAGGGCTGGGGAGTTGACCATCTCTCTGGCTCTCAGTCAGTTACTGGTGACACAGTAAGAGCCAAGTGTGGTGGAGTGGCAGGAGCCGTGAACTCAGAAAAAAGCGAGGACACTGAAGACCACAAGGATAAGGCACTGTTGTGAGGGGTTTGTTTTGTTTTTGTAAAGAAATGGAGTGGAAATTGGCTGGAAAAAAACAGAGACAAGATAAGCAACTTTTGGGATTAAAGATGGGAAAGAAATTAACCTGTTAATGAAAATAACCCAAGAGGCAATAAAAAGTTGTTAGTGCAAGACAGAAAGTGCTAGAAGACTTTCCCTCTGCAGACAAGAACAGTGAGGTCTAGTGGATGCATGGGAGGATGGGCTTCCACTAGCTGCATGGGTGTTTCATCTTAAAGCAAACTGTGTGGTAGACAGTGGGTGGAAGTGGTTGTGGGAGTCACTGGAAGGTCTTAATGATGGCTCAGAATTTCTCAGAGACTTCCAAAAGAGAAATGTCACCAACCAAGTTTGAGAGTAGCGCATGAGCGTGTAGGATTTGAAGAGGGAGGTGTGTAACAAAGTCTCTGGGGAAACTGAGGGAGAAATTAACCAGGATGTGTGGTTGCCAGGCAGCCTGAAGAATTTCACTGTGACTTCATTTAATCACATGGATCTAGGCACAGATTGCGCAGACAAGCCGAGTTAACTGCTTTAGTTTGACTCAAAAGAAATCAGTGTGGGCAAACAAGAGAATCACCGGTAAGTGGGTGGGCGTATGTGCAATGACAGAGCAGAAAATTTAAGCTGGGTGCAAAGGCCGGAGAAAGATAGTGGGAAATAAATTCCCGGCACAAATGAAATAATAGATCAGGAGTTCAAGGTCATCTGCCACACGGTGAGTTTGAGGTCCTGTCTCAGAACACCCTGCACCTCAAAGAAAAGAGAAAGAAAAGGACAGTAATGACAAGAACAGAAGTGAGCCTGGGGACTAAATTATTAAGAAATATTGACAAATGACCCACTGAGATTTTCGAAGTAAATCACTAATTGAATCTTGGGACTGAAACATACAATTTATGACTTAACGTAACTATCACACTCAATGAAAGATAATATTGCTACAGAGTAATATGGGCTTGCAGGGGTCTGAACCTAACAAGGAGAGATTTCCCTGGGGATTCCTGTCAATATTTTCCATTACTCAAGTGTTTCTTCTTAAGGAGAGGGAGCTACACTTTTGACGGTATGATTACTGCTTTTATACCATTCATGTCAAGGAGAGAGACATCCTGAGCAGCTAAAAAGAAGGAGAAAAAAAACTCACAAAAACCCTGAGCTTCATATAGCCCTGACTGGCCTCAGACTCAAGATGTAGCTGAAAATGACCCTGAACTCCTTCCTTTCCACTGCCCCCAAGAGCTGGCATGTACACCACACTTACAGGCATGTACACCACACTTACAGACATGTACACCACGGTTGGTTTTATGTGTGCAGGAACTGAACGCAGGGACTTGTACATGGTAGGAAAGCCCTCTCTCTACTGAGCCATATTCCTAGCACTGGATATCTCAGTTTTGCTTTTCCTTCCAATAGCATAAAATGATTCAGATGTCGGATTATTATTTCTATACTTATTTCTCTATGTTTATAATGTTTATTTTTTATTTTTGCAAAAAGACACATCCAGGGGTTGGGTGGAGAGATAGCTCCAAAGTTAAAGTGCTGGCCAAGCAAGTTGAAATTCCCACTACCCAAGTAAATTCCGGGTGGGCGTGGCGGTCTTCCTTAATTCCAGTACTGAGAAAGCAGAGGCAGGAGATTTCCTGAGTAAGCGGGCTAGCTAGACTACTAGCCTTATGTCTGAGCCGGGGTTCAGTTGAGAAACCCTGTTTTGACAAGTAAGGTAGAAACGATCAAGGCAGACTCCCAAACTCAGCTGTAGGCCTCCACCCATGCTTGTGCATACGTGTGGGAGCATGTATAACACACACACACATCACATAATAGAGAACACCTGGATCATGACAAATAAAAAATAGCATTTTTTTTTTGAACAATAAATTGACTTCTACCAACATAAGCCGTTCCATTCACGCAACTCTTTGCCCAATTAAGGGAGATTTCGAATTCCTCCCCACTGAAGTCTGTTCCACATCATAGCCTCTCCTTAATTACTCCAACACTGATCTAATGCATGATGGGGCATTTATCTCCGTCAGTAGATTTCCAGATTCCACAGCAAAGAAACAACATCCACTGAAGAGTTTTGAGGTTTTTAAGCTGACTTCGGCACGACGTTCTATTCTGTCCCTCTCTCCTGAGATGGCTAATGTTGCGTAGTTTATTTCCCTATCGCCGTTTTCCAAGGCCGAGCAGAGGTATTTTAATCTCTCTTAGAACCGCAGTGACTGCTACAGTCTGGATCCTCTACTTCATGTTGGTGACATTAGTGTCCTTGTGACAAGCTGTCTTGCCTTGGGGCCCTGGCCAAGTGGAGGATTACTATCAGTGTGTTCTTAGTGTAGCCTGTCCTGGTATAGTTCCTGTGACGTACAGTTTCTGTTCTGGAATCTTAATTAAAAAAAAAAAATCCTACCATCCTCTGTCCCCAGATGTTAAGACAGATAAAGCAAAACCTCTGTCCTCAGAAAGCAATTAGCTTCACGGGGCACTGGGTTACCAGCAGGGACCCAGCCATATTCCCCGGGGCTATTTCTAAGGTGCTGCCTAGTTCCTCGTAGGTTGGGCAGGCCGGGGATTACAGGGTTTCAGCATCCACTCTTCACACTGTGCAAGAGCTACAGCAATGCTATTTGCTGCGAGTCACAGGTCAGCCCTTCCCCGCCTTGCCCATAACAGTTCTCCATCATGAAGAATTCTCCTCTCAGCTTCACCTGGTGCAAGTCTCTGTAATTCTGGAAGCATCCTTAGGGGTCTGAGCTCTATTAGCATAAAAAGAAGGAAAGTTTGGGCTCAAAAGCCTGGGGCCAAGACACCCAGAAACCCTCGGTGTTGTTCTTCACGGAGCTGTGGGTTGAGGGCGGGGGTCCCCCTCTTCTCCCCAGACCGCCATGCTGCAGTGGACATGCCTGGCCCACACTGCTGTCCTGAGAGGTACCAGCTGGTGCACCTATTACCAGGGGCCTCGGTATGAACAATAAACCACAATTTACCTGCAGTAGTGGCTGTGAAGGAAGAAGAAGCCAGCATCTTCGTTCTATGTTGACTTTCCACAGCCCACGGCTTGAAACTTCACGCAAATGTGAACTGGACATTGAGGGTAGAAGCCAGTCTTATTAGCTCGCAGATGGGAAACCAAGTCTGGCTATTCCTGCATGTCAACATTCTATACTTGGACTGCACCTATTCAGCTTTCTTAAAGGGGACAATGGAGTCTGCCCTCTAGGCTCCACTAGCATCCAAGGCAGTGGCTCTCAACCTTCCTAATGCTGTGACCCTTTAATACGGTACCTACCTATCTATGTACAATGGAATACCATTCAGCTGTAAAGAAAAATGAAATTTTCAAGTAAATGGATGGATCTAGAAAAGGCTATACTGAGTCAGGTACCAGACCGGAAACAAACACCACATGTTCTCCTTCATCTGCAGCTCCTAGCTCCAAACCTTTAAATGTGAGTAAACCACATGGCAAAGAAACCAGGAAAGTATAAAGACACCATGGGTTGGGGTGGGGCGGGGGTGAGAGGGAAATAGAAGGATCCCTACAGTCACATGAACAAGGAAATGGAAGGCAGGAAGAGGGGCTGCAGCTGGGGAAGGGGAGGTCAACACAGAAGCCGAGACAAGTGATACCAAGGTTGTTTGATAAAGTCTCGATGAATCATATTATTTTATATTTACCTAAAATTATACATTGTAAGTTTGTGTGTGTGTGTGTGTGTGTGTGTGTGTGTGTGTGTGTGTGTGTGTACCTAGGGCAAAGGGAGTTATGCTCCTTGGGCTGCCAGTGCTCCCCACAATAACCATAGACTAACAAAGTCCCTCATATCAGGCATAAGAAACCTCCTTTCCAATGGTGACTCTCAAAACCATAGAAGCCATTGCTGTTGCCCTTGGTGGTTTCTCAGAGGCTGAGGGTAAGTCCCGGTTGGCGAAGATACTGCACACTTCAGACACAGGACTCACATTATTTGAGCTGTATCTAACCCGAGAGCCTCCTCCCTGTGGGCTAGCTCCCACGGTACCAGGAAGTACTGCTGGGCTAGTCGCCAAGGAAGGTGCTCTAGAGAATGACCCCTCCCCCCACCAAGGCTCTCAGGAACACCTGCTGACATTTCTTTTAAAACCACAAGACACCCAGCATCGCTAGCCTATTAAGGGTCCCAGTAGGAAACATGACACTCTCAAACTGGGTCAATAGATTTTAATAAAGGAACTGTCTTCAAGGAGGTAAGCAGAGGCTAAGGCGGCGGCGGGGTGTCAGCTAGTGATTTGCCCTACTGTTTCCACGTAGACTTGGAGGAAGGAGCCCAGTGAAGACCTCATATGTGAGAGAGAGAGAGAGAGAGATGCAATGTTCTTCCAGGAGGGTAATTGGCTGACTGGAAGCCAGCCTGTAGGGGTGGACCTAGAAGAAAAATTACCCCGGATTCCTTCCCATGTAGTTGTTGTTCCTTCCCCACTATTGGCCAAACCCAATGGAAGCCAGACAAGGAGAGAGGGCCAGGTTTCTGAAGGAGGAATAGGGAATAGACGTGGGGGGGGGGGGGAGTCTCGGAAGATAGCCAGGACATTACCACTACTTTTGGAGAGCTGGAGAACTGCCAGCAGCTTTCTAGAAACTACTATTTTCCCTCTGTTTTGATTGCAGAACAAAACACCTACTCACCCAAGACAAGATAAGCAGACCACACGTTAATGAACGCAGTGTCCAAGTCTCATCTCCCAGGAAGATCTAGAGTAGACGTGTGCTTAGCATCTAACCCGGGAAGATTAAATTTGAAAGCCCTACGACAGCTCAGAGTGTCCAAGATTTTTGTCCTTATCTCAAAGCAGAAGTCATACATCTGCATCATGGAACATTTAGACATACAAACAAACCAAAAAGAACATAAAACTGTCTCGGAACCCCAGCGTCGTGATAACTAATGCTAATATTATAGGATTGTTTTTGAATCTCTTCACTTACGTAAGCACTTGTACGCTCTTCATTTTGACAAAGAAATTACAGGAACCGCGCACCAAATTCTCACATTATTCCCATGCCGGTCTCCCAGATGGCACCTAGCACAGTGCTCGCCCACTGTGCATATGCTTTTGTGTATTCATGTGTGCATGCGTGTGTGCACATACAGATGACACAAATATAATTTATGTGCTCCCACACCTATATTTTTTCCAAATCATTTCAGAGTCATCAACTTCACAATATTTACAGAGGTACGTCGTGCCAAAAGTCTTATTTATTTAACGTGGTTTTTTTTTTTGTTTGTTTGTTTGTTTGTTTGTTTGAGACAGGTTATCTCTATTATGTAGCTCTGGCTGTTCTGGAACTCACTCTGTAGACCAGGCTGGCCTCAAACTCCCAGAGATCTGCCTGCCTCTGCCTTCCAACTGCTAGGATTAAAAGTGTGCACCACCATGCCCAGCTAATGTGCCAATACTCTTTAAATAATCACTTTTATGCTTGCAATGAACAGTCCTCTAAACTATAAACAAAATAATAATAGTGATAGCCCACCAGGTCGGAACAGAAGCAAACCCCAACGGATTACTGTAACTCAGAAGCAGGCTGCGAAGGGTCCTTTTGGGCAGGCTGTGGCCACACTTCCACTCATGGGGATGAAATGCTGCAAACTGGAACAACCTGAGAAGTACTAGGCAGCCACTAAAGGCTCAGAGAGGGACCTCAGAAAGTCACCTGTGAGGGGACATCTGGAGGTACTGAGCCGGACTGTGGGCTGAAGAGCCACAGATGTTTATTTCAAGAACACTGTTGCCTAATGTCCCGTCTAATTTTGAAGGTCGTCTGAAGGGGACAGTTCTCCTTCCGTGTCAGATTACAAATGCGGAGGGAGCAGGCTTGGAATTAGTCACTGGGGCAGGACGTCAACAACCTCTTCCTTAGCGGAAGCGGAACCACTGAGGAAGGGACAGCAATGGAGGCCCCGGTTACCCGGCAGGTGCTGATTTGGTACTAGATTACATAGTTTTCATAAGCATGGCACATCGTCTTAAAAAGTCTAAGTACAAAACCGAACCAGAGGAGCAGACTGTCCGTGCCTCTGAAAGTCAAGCAGCAGGGGGCTTAAGGATCAAAGCATCACATAATGGCCTTGGGGCACTGGGCTGACCGCAAGTGTGCAGGGAACGTTAAGAAAGGCTCCTTAAGCCAGGCAGTGGTGCCACGCGCCTTTAATCTCAGCACTTGATGGAGGCAGGCGGTTTGAGACCAGCCTGGTCTCCAGAGCAAATTCCAGGAAGGTCAGGGCTATACAGAGAAACCCTGTCTCAAAAACAAACAAGCAAACAAACAAACAAAAACAAACCCAAAAGGTTCATTCAGGAGAACATGACCCTAGGCTTTGTTACTTGTCTGGCTTTTTAACGAGAAAGTCCAGAAAGCCCACCCTTTTCCTTACAGTACCAGAGGGGTCAGTTAATCTGGGCTATTTCTTGGTCCAAAGGACAAAAAAGCCTGACAGAGGTTTCTTCTCTGTCCTGTGGGGGAAGCTGGCAAATGGCACAGCAGATAGACGATTCTGTTGTTGTCAGAGAGACACTGAGCGATCTGCCCTTGGGCTTTGAGATCAGGAAGAAAATGTTTTTTTTTAAAAAAATGTAATCTTAATTTTATTTCTATTCCTGTGATTAAAACAAACAAATGACCTTGGCCGAAAGCAGCTTAGGGGAGGAAGAGATTTATTCCAACTTTTAGAAGTCAAGGTTAGAAACCATCCTTGGAGAGAAGAACTTCAGCTAGTCTCATCCCATCCGCAGTCAGAGCGGAGAGAAAGAAATGTGTGGGTCATACAGACTCACTACTCAATTGCCCGTGCTCAGCTCCATTTCTTTAGTCTTCGACAATCAAGACCACAGTGGGCTGGATCTTATGCCCACAGGCCCACCCAAGGAAGACCAGCCCTCAGAGAGGCATTTTATAAGAGAACAGATTAGGGCTGGAGAGGTGGCTCAGTGGCCAGGAGCTCTGGCTGCCCTTCCAGAGGTCCTGAGTTCAATTCCCAGCACCCACGTGCTCACGACCATCTACACCGGGATCTGATGCTCTCTTCTGGAATGCAGCTGTACATGCAGAGAGCACTCATACATAAAATTAAATGAAGTTTAAAAAAATAAGAGAACAGATTATTACAGTAGTCATTGGGGAATTTCTTTTTCCATTTGTAACACCAGTTGAGATTCTTCTCTAAGACAACTACTTTAGACGCCTACAGTCACCTTCCCTCTTCCCAGTTTGCAAGCATACCCCACCTTCCATTCACACCTTCTTACTGAGAGGCACAAGGATCAAAAGCAGACCAGCCAACGTCAGAGCCTGTGTCCCAAGGCTGACCTCTCAGGGGTGTGTGGAATGAACCCTGACTGGCTAGGAGGAAGTTTTAGCTTCCAGTGTAAAGGACCCAGACCTCACCCCCACCAGGGACACCTTCCTTCTTTTGAGATTAAGAACTTTCAAAGAGTTCAGTCTAGTGGTGGTGTATATTGTAATCCTAGGACTCAGAAGTCAGGGTAGGAGAATGGTGAGTTCAAGATTAGCCTGGGCTAGGTGTGAATATTGTCTCAAAAACAAAAAGCTATGTGGAACAGGGGTATGGGGGGGGGGAGAGAATTTTTTTAGAGCTTCTCATAAAGCCCAAAATAAATACCATGGTGACATTTCCCTGGAAACAGCATCATCTTTCAGTTCTGGTTCATACCATGTAATTGCTCGGTAGCACAACCCTGAAGTGTTTTGTGTCAGCCAACACCTAAACTGAGACTTCATCTTCATAGACGGGAGGCCTTGGGTTTTCTGCTTGAGGTCCTACCCAACTATTTCGCTACTCTATTTTCCCTCTTGGTTGGCCTTGGAAGGAGCCACAGTCCTTGAGAGGATTCCCACCTGGTGCTACTGTGGAGGGCTGTGTATAAACAAGGGTCCTGAGAAGAAGCGGACATGTGCTAAGGCAGGTTTACCGGCATGGGTAAATCTGTGGAGCCCAAGTAAAGGGTTTTTGTGTGTGGACATTGTTAATTAGAAATTCATGCACTCATGAATTAGGAATTCATAGAGATAGCTCAGAGGCTAAGAACACTGACTGCTCCTCCAGAGGTTCCGAGTTCAATTCCCAGCAACCACGTGGTGGCTCACAACCATCTGTAATGAGATCTGATGTTCTTTTCTGGTGTGCAGGCGTATGCACAGGTAGAGCGCTCACATACAAAAGGAAAAAAGGAAGAGAGAAAGAGACAGACAGACAAACACATGGGGGGGGGGGGAATACACGTATCACCAAATAGGAAAAGACATTACTACATAAAGAGAATGTTCAAGTGGTCAAGAAGAAAAGTTGTTTCAACCCTTGTTTCATAATATCTTAGCCAATTTTCTAAAAAAAGAAAAAAATATACTGGTGGCTGAAGGGAAAAAGATATAACTGTCCTCATCTGTACATGACATAAGAGCACTGAATAACAACAGCCAAAAAAGCAAAACTATCAAGAACTAGTTTAAACTAATAATACATATCTAGAAATGTAATAATAAAAGTAAGGCACTATTCCTATAATCAATAATAAACCATAAACTAGCTAGACATATGTAGACAGAATTTTCTTTCAGAATTTCTGCTCCCCAATAATGACATGGAGACTTATCATTAATTATGAAAACTCAAACAATAGCTTGGGCTTATTTCTAACTAACTCTTATAACTTTATTTAACCCATTTCTATTCATTTACTTTCTGCCTCATGGCTTTATTACCTCATCTCTGTATTGCCCATCCTGCTTGCTCTACATCTCCTGGAAACACCCGTTTCTTCCCAGAGCTCTCTCTGTTCAGAAGTCACTGCTATATCTCCTACCTAGTTGTTGGCTGTTTAGCTTTTTATTAAACCAATCACAGAAACATATCTTTACACAGTGTAATCAAATATCTCATAAAAAAATAAATTTAAACCCCAGTAAAAAAAAAAGTTTATAAAATACTGTTAAACTCCAAAAGAGGAAAAAAAATTACCTAAATAAAATTACCTAAATTACCTGTATTTTATATTCTTTTTTTTTTAAAAAAAAAAAGGTTTATTTATGTATGTATATGGGTGCTTTGTCTGTATTCTATTATAGATCAGGTGGTTGTGAGTTGCTTTGTGGGTGCTAGGAATTGAACCCAGGACCTCTGGAAGAGCAGTCACTGCTCTTAACTGCTGAGCCATTTCTCCAACCCAAGCATTTATCATGTAAGAATTACATGATGAATTTTACAGTGTAATAACTTAGTTATAAGGAAAGCCTCTAATCGGTATGATAAGATCTAAATAGAAAAAAACTCATGCTTTCAAGTAGTACAGCTTGCTAGGACTGGTGGCGCACGCCTTTAGTCCCAACACTCAAGAGGCAGAGGCAGGAGGATCTCTGTGAATTTGAGGCCATTCTGGTCTACAGAGTGAGTTCTAGGGCAGGGCTATGAAGAGAGACCCTTGTGTTTCAAAAACACAAGAAAACAGAAAGGTAGGAGCTTTATAATACATTTCTCTCAGCTAACCTGAACTTTTGGCATGATCAAATTCAAGATTAATTCTAGGTAGACATTTTGAAGACGGAAAACTGACTCTGTTTGTTTATTTTTTTTTTATTTTTATTTTTTTTAAAGACAGGGTTTCTCTGTAGCTTTGTAGCCTGTCCTGGAACTAGCTCTGTAGACCGGGCTGGCCTCGAACTCACAGTGATCCGCCTGTCTTTGTCTCCTGAGTGCTGGAATTAAAGGTGTCTACCACCACTGCCTGGCTTGAAAAACTGACTCTTAAAACTTGATAGAAGTCAATTTTAAAAAGATGAAATTTAAAGAGAGAAATAACAGCAAAATAGTCTTTGTTGTAGGGATATTAACAGGTTTGGGCTCAAGATCAATGGGATAGAATTTAGTGATAGCCATTTATACCAACAAAGGCTCCAAAATCTATCAGGAATGATTTTTTTCCAGTAGATGTTGAGGAAACTGTTTTACTCTGTAGAACAAAGAGTGGATTATTAGCCAACACTGCATCATTACTTTGTGGAGAAATGGGAACTGGAATCCTTGCCTCGCATCAAATACAAAATGGTCATGAAGGAAGGGTGAGATCTAGATGGTCTAGAGACTCAAATGTTGGAAGGAGAACTTGCCAATCAAAGAAAAGAGAGTATTTGTTGTTGTTCAAGAGTAAGCGCTCTCTCTATCTCTCCCTTTCTCTCTCTCTCTCACATTTATTTATTTAGGTGTATGAATGTTTCACTTGCATGCATCTATATGTACCATGAATGTTTCTGGTATCCATAGAAGTCAGAAAAAGGGTGCTGGGTACCAGGCAGTTGTCACCAAAAATTAAATCTACATCCTGTGCCAAGAGCATCAAGTGCTCTTAAGCACTGAGCCATCTCACTCCCCAGAACGTTCTTAAATAAAACTTAGAAAATACAAACCACAAGACAAAGCACTGATGTATCTGACTGCATCAAAATTGAAGCTATCCAACACATAAAGTATAACTTTATACTCAAGAGAGGTTTTTTTGTTTTGTTTTGTTTTATTATAGCAGATAGCAAGTGTTTGCAAGAATGTAGAGGAATTGGAAGCATCATCCATTGGTGATGAGACCATACAGTGGCTCAACCACAGTGGTAGACAATTTACTGGTTCCTTAAAAAGTTAAACAAAATTAGAGCTAAAGTACTGAGAACAGCCTGGTATTGAAATAAAAACAGACAGGAGAACCAATGGAATCGAATCGAAGACCCGGATATTAATCCACACACCGTTGAACACCTGATTTTTTTTGTTGATTTTTATTGAGCTCTATATTTTTCTCTGCTCTCCTCCCCGCCTCTTCCCTCCCTTCCAACCCTCTCCCTAGGTCCCCATGCTCTCAATTTACTCCGGAGATCTTTTCTTTTTCTACTTCCCATGTAGATAGATCTATGTATGTCTCTCTTAGAGTCCTCATTGTTGTCTAGGTTCTCTGGGATTGTGATTTGTGAGCTGGTTTTCTTTGTATTATGTTTAAAAACCACTTATGAGTACATGTGAACACCTGATTTTTGACAAAGAAGCAAAAAATATCAAATGGAAAAAAGAAAGCATATTTAACAAGTGGTGCTGGCATAACTGGATATCAACATATAGAAGAATGAAAATAGACCCATATCTATCACCATGCACAAAACTCAAGTCCAAATGGATCAAAGACCTCAACATAAAGCCAGCTACACTGAACCTCATAGAAGAAAAAGTGGTAAGTACACTTGAACGCATTGGCACAGACCACTTCCTAAATACAACCCCAGTAACACAGACACTGAGAGAAACAATTAATAAATGGGACCTCCTGAAACTGAAAAGCTTCTGTAAAGCAAAGGACATGGTCAATAAGACAAAAATGGCAGTCTACAGAATGGGAAAAAATCTTCACTAACCCCACATCAGACAGAGGTCTGATTTCCAAAATATATGAAGAACTCAAGAAATTGGTCATCAAAAGAACAAATAATCCAATAAAAAAAATGGAGTACAGACCTAAACAGAGAACTCTCAACAGAGAAATCTAAAATGATTGAAAGATGCTTAAGGAAATGCTCAACATCCTTAGTCATCAGACAAATGAAAATCAAAACAATTCTGAGATTCCATCTTACACCGGTATGAATGGCCAAGATCAAAAACACTGGGACAACTTATGCTGGAGAGGTTGTGGGGAAAAGGGAACACTTCTGCACTGCTGGTGGGAGTGCAAGCTGGTACAGCCCCTTTGGATGTCAGTGTGGTGATTTTTTAGAAAATTAGGAAACAACCTTTCTCAAGACAGAGGCAGGTGGATCTCTGTGAGTTCGAGACCAGTCTGCTCTACAAGAGCTAGTTCCAGGACAGGCTCCAAAACCACAGAGAAACCCTGTCTCAAAAAACCAAAAAAAAAAAAAAAAAAAAAAAAAAAAAAAAAANAAAAATGGAGTACAGACCTAAACAGAGAACCCTCAACAGAGGAATCTAAAATGATTGAAAGATGCTTAAGGAAATGCTCAACATCCTTAGTCATCAGACAAATGAAAATCAAAACAACTCTGGTACAGCCCCTTTGGATGTCAGTGTGGTGATTTCTCAGAAAATTAGGAAACAACCTTCCTCAAGACCCAATAATATCACTTTTGGGTATATATCCAAAGTATGCTCAATCATACCACAAGGACATGTGCTCAACTATGTTCATAGCAGCTTTGTTTGTCATAGCCAGAACCTGGAAAGAAACTAAATGTCCTTCGACCGAAGAATGGATAAGGAAAATGTGGTACATATACACAGTGGAGTACTACACAGCAGAAAAAAATAACGACATCTTGAATTTTTCAGGCAAATGGATAGAGCTAGAAAACATTATTTTGAGTGAGGTAACCCAGACACAGAAAGGCAATTATCACATGTACTCACTCATAAGTGGTTCTTAAACATAAAGCAAAGAAAGTCAGCCTACAAATTACAATCCCAGAGAACTTAGACAACAATGAGGACCCTAAGAGAGACTTACATAGATCTAATATACATGGGAAGTAGAAAAGACAAGATCTCCTGAGTAAATTGGGTGCATGGGAACCTTGGGGGAAGGACTGAAGGGGAGAGGGGAGCACAGGAAAATGTAGAGCTCAATAAAAATCAATTAAAAAAATACCATGTGACCCAGTAGTGCTACTCATACCTGTCAAAAAGCAGTAACAGCTCAAACGTCTATGAATTAAAGACTGGAGAGATGAATTATAGTGTGTCCACACAAGGAGATTATTTGGCTATTTAAAAAAAATGAAATACTGATAAATGTTCACAGTGTCCATATTTCAGAACATGGATCTTTAAAATGTATGTCAAATGAAAGAGGCAGACATGAAGGACATGTACTGAATGAATGAATTAACATGAAATAACTGAAAATGGCCATAGCGGTGCACAGTTGTGACCCAAGCAGTCATGACATGGATGCAGGAGGCCAGAAGTTAATTCTTGGCTATATAGCTCAGGTTCTCTCACATGCGCGTGCGTGTGCAGTGTGTGTGGGTGAGTGTGTGTGCGTGTGCAGTGGGTGTGCAGTGGGTGTGCAGTGGGTGTGCAGTGCGTGTGGGTGAGTGCATGTGGGTGATGTGTGGGTGAGCGCGTGTGAGTATGTGTGCGTGTGCAGTGTGTGTGCAGTGTGTATGGGTGAGTGCGTGGGGGTGAGTGTGTGTGCGAGCGTGAGCAGTGCGTGTGCAGTGCGTGTGGGTGAGTGGGGGGGGGCAGGTCCCACAAAGTGAGAACCTCCTTTAAAAGAAAAGAAAGAAAGAAAAGAAGGACAAGGACCAGGGGTAAAAATGTGAATTCATTTTCAAGTAACTTATTAAAAAAATCATCTCAGGCAATTCTCCAGTCATGCGTTGCATTTATTTATGCAACACACCCACATGTGCCATGTGTTGCCACTCAAAATCATGCCTTTTTCTTAGAGTAAGGTTGATCAGTTTACTTAGGAGATATCCTTTATGCCCCCAAAGAGCATCCTCTAGATATATGAACATTTCTCATATTTCTTATTTTCTGCATGCTTGTATTTTATCAAAGATCTGAGACTCTGTCTGGATTTCTAATTTCTCAGTGCAGTGGACCAGGGCTGTTTTCTATTCGGTAGTGAGAGGATTAAAGGTCCAGTTCGCATGGTGGAAACCACACTACATTTCAAATGAAGGGCGCTTAATCAACGGAATTAATTAGAACATCACACAAGCAAAAGGAGAGGTTGAAGATGTCAGAGATTAATGTCTTTAGAAGTAGCTGTCACTCCAGACCTAGGAGAATTTGTGCTAACTAGTTTTAGGACAACTTGACACGAACTAGAGAGGAGGGAATCTCAATTGAGAAAATGCCTCCATCAGATCTGGCTGTAAGGCATTTTCTTAATTAGTGGTTGATGGGGGTTGGGGCAGGTCACCGTGGGTGGTGCCATGCTTCAGCTGGTGGTCCTAGGTTCTATAAGAGAGCAGGCTGAGCAAGCAATGGCAAGCAAGCCAGTAAGCAGCATTCCTTCAAGGCTTCTGCATCAGCTCCTGCCTCCAGGTTCCTGCCCTGTTTGAGTTCCTGTCCTGACTTCCTTTGGATGAACACTGATATGGAAGAGTGAGCTAAATAAACCCTCTCCTCCCCAAGTTGCTTTGATCATGGTGTTTCATCCCAGCAATAGTAACCCTAAGACAGAACAAAATGTAGGAAAGATGAGATCAGAATCTAGACAAGATAATACTAGTCTTGCTTGGATTGGTGATGGGTAGAAACCAGGCCACTTAAAGGATCATGACCAAATGGATCAAAGCGAAGGGTAGGTCTGGTTGCTCCTGTTGTCACTACGGAACATAGTAGACGATCCCTAAGAATGTTTAAAGGAGCCTGGGGCTAGAACCATAGCTGTGTACAGCAGATGGAAGTTATGCAGGCTCTAGCTACAAGCTGGAGGAGATGCTTTCCTTCTCTTTCCTTCTCTTTTCCATTCCCACCCCAGTAATCCCATTTCTGCCAACTACACCCCACTTCTTTTTTCTTTTAATTAATTAATTAATTTAAAAACTATTTTTTTTCATTTTACATACCAACTCCAGTTCCCACTCCCTCCCCTCCTCCTGCTCCCTTCACTTCTCCCCCACCTCATTCCCTGCCACAATTCACTCCTCAGAGAGGATAAGGCTTCCCATGGAGAATCAACAAAGTCTAGCACATTGCTTTGAAGAAGAACCAAGGCCCTCCCCCACTGTATCTAGGCTGAGCAATGTATCCCTCCAAAGAGAATGAGGTCCAAAAAGCCGGCACAAGCAGTAGGAATAAATCCTGATCTCACCGCCAGTGTCTACACAGTCTGCCCCAGCCATACAACTGTCACCCACATTCAGAGGGTCTAGTTTGGTCCTATGCTGGTTCCCTCGTTGTCAGGCCGAGTTTGTGGGCTCCCATTAGCTCAGTACACCCCACTTCTTAAAAGTTCCACACCAGCTGGGAACCAAGTTTTGAAGACGTGAGCCTGGGGGAAACACTTAACAGGTCAAACCGTAAGTCTCCAGCTAGTAGAACCTAACGCAAAGCTAACTTGCAAAGGATCCTGGGAAATAAAATTTGTGGTCTAGTTGCCCTACTATAGTGCAGGTCCCGTGAAGTTAGTAAGTTGTAGAAAGTGCTGACAGTGTATGATCGCTCTGCTAGATGAAAGTCCTCAGTACTTTTCCTTGCCAAGGTAATCAAATACCCACCTAGAGACACCTGATGCCACTGAGAGGCTATTAGTAGCTCCTTGTGTCCCAGAGAGACACTGGGTTTGTCCTTTAGCATAGATACATGACACAGAAGTAAAGTAGGGGAGAAGAGAAATTAAAAAGAGAGAAGGGAGTGAGAGAATACTTCTCCTTTGGACTCTATTCCTGTTGGAGCCCACAAGACTCTACAGTGAACGCAGATCCACAGGAAGTGTATAATACATGTCTACTACATACATGTCTACTACATACATGTCTACTACATACATGTCTACTACATACATGTCTACTACATACATGTCTACTACATACATGTCTACTACATATATGTCTGCTACATACATGTCCACATGGAGCAACCCATTTTGCAGGGCTGTGGGAACACTTGTCTTTTGTGAAAGTCACTGTCATATCTGTAAAAACCTTGTGAAGCCATGATTTTTTTCCTTCAAAATGGGATTCGTTCCCGGAACACCTCAGCAGTGAAACCTCTGCACGGGCCACTTTCCATCCCCCCACACCGTGAGGCCTTGGAGCAGTGGCATTCACTCTTTGTTCTCACAGTCAAATATACAGAGTCAGTCCCACAAAGTTACCTGCTAACGGACCACATAGAAATGTCTACAGAAGACAGGCACCGAGCAGGAAGGCAGCATGCCCCACCTTTGCTAACAAAGCATCCCCAAAACTGGTTATCACCAAAGAGATTGGATGAGAAGAATGGGTGAATCCAGGGATCGGAGATGTTTAGTAACAACTTTATCTAATGGTTTGGAATGTCAGGTACTTCCCCTTGGATGCTGGCTCTTCCCTGGGTGGTGCCGTCTGTTCCAGAGCACAGCTTTGTCAGGCTCTACCTGCTCCTTTTTGTGATGTTGATATGCATATTATCATTGTCCTTGCCTGTGGAATTTTCCAACTATGTCTGTAAAAACTAGAAACCTCATAGAGATCACCCGTTACTCTTCTTCTTCTCCTCACTATTCTACTTCTTCCCCTTACTCTCCTTCCTTCTTCTCCTTCTTCTCCCCCTTACTCTTCTTCTTACTCTTCCTCTCCTCCATGCCCCCTTCACTTCATTTTTCCCCCTTGGGCAAAAAATAAAGGAGATGCAGAGGTCATGTACTTGAGTTAATTTTTTTTACCCTCAGATCCTCACCTGCCATAGACATCCAATTCTGAGCCCTGAGGGTATTCTGGTACTCAAGGCCCCCGATATATTCCATTTTCAACTATTCTCTACTTCTGGTTTAAGTGTATCCAGGTAAAGACTGCATGGCTAGATTTTTTTTAATTACATTTATATATTTATGGTACATGTTTGGGGGAGGGGCATGCACACGCCGTTGTGCACATGTGGAGGCTGGAGGACAACTTTCAAGGGCCAGTTCCCTCCTTCTGTCACGCGAGTCCTGGCACTAGAACTCAGGCCATCAGTTTGGAAGTAAAGTCCCTTTACCTGCTGAGCTGTTTTACTGGCTGGTGGCTGAGTGATTTTAATGGAACCTGAAAATACCTTCCTCAATAGAAAATTTTAACCATTTGCTTATTATTTATTGATTTAAATTATGTTTACATATTTTTGATTCAGTTTACTATATTTTTGACTTGCTTCCCCGTTTCCTCACTTATATTTTATCACACTTTCTTTGGTCCCTTCTATTTAGTTAAAAACTGTGAATTTATCCTCAAACGTCTCCCACTTTAATCAACGGCCCTTTCCTGAAAGATGAAAATGTTAAACGTCATCTTATTTTCCAGTGTTTTAAATGGAAAATACTACACTGGGTTAGATATCAACAACCTCCCTGCCCCCACAAGTTCCTAAAACAAAACAAAACCATCTCTGGATCATTCACTGACTCCAGTATTAGGAAGAAGGTTTTAAAAAGCATTCTAGTCGGAAACAATATAACTGCTCAGAAACAGTTGGTTTGATGCAATAATTTGGCCTTTTAGCATCAGTGAAATCTGAAACGCATATTCCTTTGTCAATACTGTGCTTTATAGCTCCCTGTGATTTCCACAGTCTGCTAATTTTAGGTGGAATTTAAATATAATTATCACTACTCGCACACTTTAAAATGCATGCTTTTAGAGTTGTATTGAATTCAAGAGGCATGAATACCATTTTTTTCTAGATGGAAAACACTGTATTGAGCGATGTATTTCAATGACATGAGAATTTACAATCAAAGAAATACAGTGGTGAACATGTACTCTGAAGGAAATATTCATGCATTATTTATTAATAATTGAAAATTTTCAACATGCAAAATTTCAAAGCTCATTTCAGATGGAAAAAGAGGGAGACTGGGTCTGTTTGCCCATAATGCCCTAGACCCATTCTTTGGCGTGGCATTCTGGCCCCTTGGGTGAGTCTCGTTTTCTTAGAGTCCTGTCCTCGAACATTACCTGGACATATTCTTTGGGGCATGTGTTAGCCATGTTTCCCCATCCACAAAACCATGCCGTCCTGAATCCACTAAAGGATTCCCAAAGTATCTTTTGATCACTATGTGTGGGGGAGGGGGCTTCTCTTCTCGTGTAAATTTTCTGCAACCGTTTTGAGTGGTTGTTCCAATGATCAAAGGAGGGTCCAATTGTTCCTATTAAGATTTCCTACCTGTCACCATCAGAGGGCAACTTTCAATAGTTTCCTAGCTTTACGTTTCTTCTTGGGGCGTAATTCCAAATGGTACCCTGCATCATTTCTTTCCTCTTCTATTAAAATTCCCTGGGATCCATTCTCTTCAAAAACATCCCACAGCCATAGGCATAGTAACGAGAAAGGACATGATTAGAAGGGACCGACTTGACTGTATCTGAGGACTAGTGAGAAGGCCAAGACTGGGCTGGGAAGCTGGCTCAGTCAGCAAAATGCTTGCAAGGCAGACATGAGAACCCGAGTTCCATTCTCAATACCAACATAAAACAGAAGACGCAGAATTAGGTGGGGAGGGGAGGGAGGGTGAGACTGGGAGGAGTTGGGGGTGGGGCTGCATGCAATCAGCATACATTGTAGGAACTTTTCTTTGAACTAATAAAAATGAGAAATTAATTAGTCAGATGGAGCGGGGGCTGGGGAGAGTCAGAAACAGTAACACGTGCTCCACATGCATACAACAACAACCCCCACCAAATAAAAAGAAAATAAGTCATTAAAAGATTCTTGAAAGAAATAAGAAACCCCAAAGGGCATGAGCGCCTGACGTGATAGAGAAGCAGCAGAAGATGAAGTTAGGGAGGAGCAGGGAGAAAAACGCAAGTTTTACAAACAAGCAGAGGGCTCAGCAGTTAAGAGCATTTGTTGATCTTGCAGAGGACTTGGTTCAGTTCCCAGCATCCACACGGTGGCTCACAACCATCTGTAGCTCTGCTTTCAGGGGATCCCACTCACTCTTCTGGTCTCCATAGGCACTACACACACATGGTTCACAGACGTACATGCAGACGTAACATCTATACACATACACTTTAAAAAAAAAACAGTAAACAGTTTGACTTTATTTCAACTATAATGAGATATTAGGCAGGTTTCGAGCAAGAAAATTCCATAATTCTTTTACACTAAAAATATTCCATTAGGGCTCAGCGTGTAAAGGGAATTACCGAGTCGGTCGGACACTCTGAGTTCAGTACTGGAACCCCACGAAAGGGCAAGTATAAGCACCAACGCCATAAAGTTGTCCTCTGACCTCCACAGACATCCCTGCTGAGGCACATGCGACTCCTTCATACACACATACACATGCATATAAGTCATTTTTAAGCGATCTATAGAAATATATTTGGCTTTTGTCTCTGTCTTTCCACAAGGCAGGCCGAGTTGCAGATTCCGGGAAATGGTGTCTGAGATTATAGTTCAGGGATTCTGGGCCCAAGGCAGACCATTCAGAATTCCGTTTTAAAAATAGAAAGTCTCTAAGTTCTCCACAGAGCCAAGAAGCACACCCAGCGCACAGCCTAATTGCTGCCGGGGGCTCATTTCCTAACATCACTTCTCTCTGCCCTGCCCCCATCTCTCCCTCTAAAGAAATTCACAGGGGTGAAAACTCCCGGGTGAGAAGGTGCTGTGGTGTGGTCCCCGGATGGCTGAAAAGCATCCTGACTTCAGATTCAGAGTACATCTGAAGACAGGATCAGCAAGACTTGGCAAAAGACCATTTGGATGTGTCGTGTGAGAGAATACGAAACATCAAGAAAACCTTCAAAGCTGCCATTGTCTAAGGGACAGAGTGAGTGGCCTTGCCCCTGAGATAGGAAGAGTGTCAAAGGGACGGGTCTGAGGGGAGATGGCATCCAGGATTATTTTAAATGCTCTGAGTCTGAGGTGCCTATTAGCTATCCAAGAACTCTGGTTGCTCAAACAGGAATGGGCTGCTTCTCTTTGCTCCTCTGTCCCTGGAACCTACAAGAGACGCTGGCACACAGCAGGTGATGAATAAATATTTCTTGGATAAGTGAGTGAACATGCGTTTGAAGCTTTAGGAGTTTGGCGTCCTGGACCACAGCCCTGGCTGGATAGAAAAGCCAGTTGGCAATGGAGACTGTTTATCAATAACTCGAGTGCTAAGAGAAATTGCAGATGATCCCACGATTTCTGCCAGAGAGGCGGACAAGAGCTGGAAAAACGGAAAGGGCTTCTCGTTTCCTTCAGTCAAGTCCTTCTTTTTTGACAGAAACTAAGAGGAAGCCGGCTAGACAAGGGAACCGGAAGAGTACACTACCTCAGCGTGGAATTTAAGGGCGGTGGGGAGGGGGCTCGGAGTCAAGAGACAGTAGGTGAATAACTAGCATAGAGGGATACTGAAAGGACGGAGGGGCCCAGGAGGACATCTTATTAGCTACACTTAACCCTGGATGTAGGACAAAAGACAAAAGAATGAAGGCCAGGACAGAGGGTCAAGCCACACCCTTCTTGATGAACTTTTAATAGTCCCCTGAAAAGAAAACGAAATACAAATATCAAAATGAGTTATTCTCTTAAGAAAATGCTGAGTGGGACCACGAGAAAGAAAAGACTTCCCAAGAGCCCCTCACCCCAGCCCTCGTCACTCTAATGCCACTAACCTCAATGCTCTCAAAACTTTGGCCAGTAGTAAGATTCACTATCACAATAAGGTTGTGAGAATTTAAGGTACGGGTGCATATATGATAATAGTTTGGTATAACTTTGTGTTATCCTCTGTTAGCTGCTGGGGGGTAGTATGCCACGGAGTCTGGAGTTATTTGGAAGAGCTGGAGGAAGACTTTGGAAGAGAAAGTATTCAGAGAGTGGGAGGCTCAGAGAATGGAGTGCTTGCTTTACACAGCATAAGGACCCGAGTTCTACCTCAGAAACCAAATAATTAGGTGTGATGATGTGGGTTTGTAATCCCAGCACTGGAGAGGGGGAGGTAGGCTGATCCCTGGTACTCCCTGTCAGTCAGCCTACCCCGGTTGGCTAGCTCCAGGCCAGTCTGAGGATCAGATCTTCAAAACACAAGGTCAGTAGCACCCGAGGAACAACCGAAATGGTCCTTTGGCCAGTGCCTTATGCCCAAGTGAGAGGATGGGGGAGGCTTTTTTATTTCAGCATCACTGAGGTACCAATAAATTCTTTCTGGTTGCCTAGAGTCCCTTTTAGTGAGTACAATCAATTATGCTCAGCCGTGACACCAATGTCTCCCATTGCTGGACAGAATCGCCAAGATGAATAATTTTCTTCCTTTGTGCGGCAGTTATCAGCACTGATCACATCTATTGCTAAACCGTTCTGTATTACAATCGAGCCTCCGAAGCACGCCTTTAAAGGTTAAGCTCTGCTGCTTCATTCTTTGGTTCCATGAAGTCAGATCAAGACGACAAGCGCAGGTCTGAGGGTAGAGGAGGCACCTCAGATGGGAAGCGCGCCCTGTTCTTTTTAAGTCTGCTTCTTGTATTGGAAACGTTGGGAAATTCGCGGTAGGCATCTCCAGTCCTAAGAGTTTGCCCATCCACTCCCCTGAATCCCTTCCTATGTACCTTGTATTTTCACAAGCGCCCCCCCTCCCTTTCCCTTTGTTTCTTTCTTGTCCTTAGAACGCTGGGAATCCAATACTAAACTGAATGGAAGTACAGAAGGGAGAGTCTCTACTCTCACGCAAGCATATTTCCCCACATGTTAAAAAGATAGGCACACAGACATATCTCATGGTCCTGATTCTGAGCTTTTAGGCTAGCCATCATCATCCGGCTCAGTCTTGATTATTCTCCATTTCTGCCACTCTGCCCCAGCTTCCTGCGTGTGTCAGAAGGGCTATTGCTGCTGCAGAATTCACCTCCTCGCAGAACTTAGATAATCATCTTCCAGTCATTATCTCTGAATAATACTAATTCTCTTCAGATGTGATGTTGTGGTGAAAGAATTTATAAACCCTAATTCCACTTTCTGGAGGGCAGGTTGCTAAGCAAATCTCTCTGCCCAGTCTCCCATTTCCAGTGGGAGGCTTTTTTTCTTTCTTAAAGAGACAGCTTTCCAGAACTTCGCTTTGCTGGTTGTACGGTACCTGAATCAATGTGGAAAGTTAAAATGACAACAGTGGCATTTTCCCCGGCCAGGATATTGCAGTATTGAGCATTTAAAATGTTTCAGTCATGTGTGTTTTGCATACAGCTCCAAAAGCATTATTAAGCATGTGCATGATCACCTAAGTTCAAACGCCCTCTCACTTTTCCCTCTAGAAGGAGGTTTGGAGACACGGTGGCTGGGTTCTGATCTGGAACAACTGAGCTCTCGCTGATGGAAGAAGAGCTTTGTATGTTGTCAGCAGCTACTGGAAAAAGGAAGAGAGCCCAAACTGGGAGGCGATGTCCCGCTCAGCTTTCTCACTGAAGAAAGAACTATGGGTCTAGCTTCCCAGAAATGGAAGAAGAAAATGTCTTCTTGCCTCTGTCTGTGTCCTAACCCTCTTTTGCTCCGGAGGATACATGTAGAATGCACTATGGGAACTGGAGAGATGCTCAGAGGTTCAAAGAGCTTTGCTGCTTCCCCAAAGGACCGGGGTTTAGTTCCTGGCACTTGCATCAGGCAGCTACAGCCTGTAAACCCAGCTCTAGGGAATCTGACACCCTCTCCTAGCCCCCATAGGCACTTCACACACACTTCACACACACACACACACACACACACACACACACACACACACACACAGAGAGAGAGAGAGAGAGAGAGAGAGAGAGAGAGAGAAATGGGCAGATAGAGGTTTTAATTTTTATTTATTAAGATTATGTCTTTCTACATAGCTCTGGCTGTCCTCGAACTCACTATGTAGAGGCTTCAAAGTCCCAAAGATACACCTGCCTCTGCCTCCTGAGTGCTGGATTAAAGGTTTGAACTGCCACATCCAGTCACACACAAGTTTTTTTTTAAAATTTATTTATTTATTAAAGATTTTTGCCTCCTCCCTGCCACCGCCTCCCATTTCCCTTTTCCTCCCCCAATCAAGTCCCCCTCCCTCATCAGCCTGAAGAGCAATCAGGGTTCCCTGCCCTGTGGGAAGTCCAAGGACCACCCACCTCCTTCCAGGTCTAGTAAGGTGAGCATCCAAACTGCCTAGGTTCCCACAAAGCCAGTACATTCAGAAGGAGAGAGAGCACAAG
>NW_026067921.1:8367024-8387281 GCF_014885135.2 Alexandromys fortis
TCATCAGCCCTCATTGTTCGCCATGATCAGAGAGTCCGGTTTTAACCCATGTTTGTTCAGTCACAGTCTAGCTGGCCTTGGTGAGCTCCCAATGGATCAGCCCCACTGTCTCAGTGGGTGGGTGCACCCCTTGTGGTCCTGACATCCTTGCTCGTGTTCTCCCTCCATCCGCTCCTCATTGGGACCTTGGGAGCTCAGTCCAGTGCTCCAGTGTGGGTCTCTGTCTCTATCTCCATCCATCACCAGATGAAGATTCTATGGTGATATGGAAGATATTCGTCAGTATTGCTATAGGATAGGGTCATTTCAGGTTCTCTATCCTCAGCTTCCCAAGGGACTAACTGGGGACATCGCCTTGGGCTCCTGGGAGCAACTCTAGATTCAAGTCTCTTGCCAACCCTAAGGTGGCTCCCTTAACTAAGATATGTGCTTCCCTGCTCCCCTATCCAACCTTCCTTTATCCCAATCATCCTATTTCCCCAAGTTCCCCCGAGCACAAGCTTTTTAAGAAGTTAAAAATGTACAGCATCACTTCAGGTACCCCGTCATTTGCACCCAGAAGTTTCTGGGGTGTGGACTCCAGCTGAATGTGGAAAGTGTTGAAGATAAAGGGATGAGGAGGTAACAAGATGTAGGAAGTGATGTGTACCCTGAGTTATGGTTGATATAACCCCTTATGTCTCTGGAAAAGGATATCACTGGCCATTCACATTATCTTGTACCAGATGGTCTCTGAGTCTTTGAACAAGCCCTGGTTCTTCCAGGAGCTCAAGCCTGCTATATCTTTTTCAATCTCTCTGTTTGTTTGTTTTTTGTTTTTTGAGAGGGTTTCTCTGGGTAACCTCTTTGGCTGTCCTGGAACTCACTTTGTAAGCCAGGTTGGCCTTGAACTCACAGAGATTCGCCAGCCTCTGCCTCCCGAGTGCTGGGATTAAAGGCCTGAGTCATCACACCCAGAAATCTGTCAAGTTTTTGTCTGTCTTAAAACTGGCAGCCTTGGGTTGTTCTTTACGGCTTTGGCCACCTTTGTGAAGTGTTTCTTGAGACAAGATTCCCCTGTAGCCCAAACTCATCTCAGACTCATTGTGTAACTAAAGATGACCTTGAACTACTTGTTCTCTTCCAAGTACCGAGATTATAGGCATGGATCTCCAAACCTGGCAGGTGTTTTGGTCTTTTTCTGTACCTTCAGGAGTAGCTGTTTAGATGAAAGAGAGGCTTGGCTTCTTTTATTGGACTTCTTGTGACTATGCAGGTACTTTTTCCTGCTTCTCCTCCCAGCCCCAGCCTTTCTTTTTTCCATGTTCTTTATCCCATCTGTTAAGATCTGTGTAATGTGGGGCTCCTCTGCCCTAAGTCTTCTATCTTCTCAGAGCACCGTTTCTTCTCCATAACCTCATAGTCCATTGTTTCAACGAGCACATTCCCTTAGGACTGACTCCTAAGTATGGAGTATATCCCAAATGTCTGAAAACAGTTAGGTTGCTATAGCGAAATGCTGGGAAGCTTATAAACACCGAAATTTATCTCTCATTGTTCTAGGGGCTTAAAGTTGAAGACCAAGGTGCTGGCAGACGCCTGATGAACTTCCTAGTTCATGGATGGTATCTCTGCTGTGCCTTCATGTGACAGACTGGACAAAGCTGCTTCCTAGAGTCTCCCTTATAAGAGTATTAGTCATCTCCCCCAAAGGCTGGAACTTCTAGTACCCTCGTTTGGAGGGTTAAGCATCAACCTATGAACTTGGGAGAATATAAAACTTCAATCTTTAGCCAGGCAGTGGTGGCACACACCTTTAATTCCAGCAAAATTAGACAGAAGCAAGCAGATCTCTGAGTTCAAGTCTGGCCTTGTCTGCAGAGGGAGTTCCAGGGCAGCCAGGGCTGCACAGAGAAAACCTGTCTTGGAGGAAGAAATTTCCAATCTGTAGCGTCAAACCTGTCTATTCTAAACGCTGGATTCATCTTTTTAAATATTATATTTTATCTTATTTTGGCTCTAGAGACTAAACCCGGGGAGTCTCCTTCATGCTAATCAAGCACCCTACCACTAGACTACACCGCAAGCTTCAGGCTCCTCATTGAAGCCACCTACTAATCATCCTAACTGTCCCAAGTAAACTCACCGAAACTAACATATTTCTCACATTGGCTCAACTGGTTCGTTCTCTATTGTTCTTTAGTTTGCAGAATTGCACCCCCACTTCCTCAGCCAATATAACTAAAATATAATGGTTATTCATTTTCCATGGCTACTCGATCCTGGTCATCCTACCATCCTGATGCCTTTTCCTTCTCCCCACAACCGCTATGTGCTTTAGCGACAATGTCCATTCAGGCATTTTGTGGTGGTTGCTATTGTTATAAATCATGGAAATGAAATCTGATTAATGTAGACCAAAAATGTTTGTTTGAAAGAATATTGGCAGAGTTCAGAGACTTGGAAGGAAAGCTGACAAGCCATTGCTTCAGGAAAGGCTGGATCTGGGGTCTCCAGCAAGCAGCACAGATTCTATCATCTTTCACTGCTGTGTCTCTTTATCGAGCTTTCAAATTCTCAGCAAAGAGATCGAGTCCTTCGGGGCCAGGACCCAAGGGTAAATGGCGTACATCTGTAACCGCAACAGACCCTTATTATCACTCGGTCGTCCCCGTCCCCCACACATGCTACCACACCTTGTCTTCACTTCTCCATTTTCTAGCCTTACAATCTCCTGTTATCACTTTCAATGCCACCATTCTCAAAATATTTTCTATTTTGTTCAGTTTATCTTTGTGTGTGTGCGCGTGTGCTCTTTTGTCTTTGTGGTTCTTGCTGTTTTAAGACAGGGTAGGTATCATGTAGCCTAGGCTGGTGTCAAACTCACTATGCCACCAGAGATGATCTTGAATTTCCCATTCTTCTGCCTCCACTTCCCAAGTGTGCGGATCGCGGGTGTACACCACCATGCCTGGCTTAGTGTTTAAGGTATCTTTTTCCCTAAGACTTGTTGATAACTTCTCGTGCTCGGTACAACCGATGAGCTTCCTAGAGGTGACTCCACTTTAAAATTGAGATTCTGTGTTCTTCTAGCTTCACCTCTTGCTTCCTTTCCTCTCTTTTTAAACCCTAGACCTTCTGCAGTCATCTCAATACTATTGAACTGAGAGGGCCAGAGAGTCAGACCAGGGCCATGACAGGTTTCTAATGGTCCCTGCCAGGGACCAGGACTTAGTTTCGATTCTTGGGAAAGCCGCAACCCAGGAGCAATCAATTCAAGGGTGCTCCCACAGCCTTGTGCAAGCTGAAGAGAACTAGAGATAGCTTTCTTCCACCTGCAGCTGAAACGCCCCAACCACGAGCAGCCAACCGATCTTATAGCAACCCATGCACTCTTTGTTTAAAGCTACCAATCCATCCCCAGACTAATCTCTCCTCCCTAGAATTTCCCTAACCCCGTTTAGAAAGAGCCTGTGGGCTTCTCTCAGGGTCACCATGTCCACCCCAACATGTCGGAATTAATAAAGAGCTCTTGTTTATTGCATATGTGGCTGCTGGTCTTTCCTTGGGGGGGGGAGGGGCTCTCTCAGACCCTGACAGAACAAGTCGTCCTTTGTTCCAGTCTAATGTTTTTAGTTGTGGCATTCCCTCTTTCCCAAATCCTTCCCTTTGCTTAGTAATTCAGTTTAGAAGTCAGTTCTAAGTCTCTACTAGGCTCTTTAAAAATATATGTGTTTTTTTTTTTATTTTTGTTTTGTGTGTGTGAGTGTGTGTTTGAAATGTGTGAGTGTGTTCCATGTGAGTGCCCACAGAGGACAGAAGAAAACATCGGATTCTCCAAACCTAGTTAAAGGTCATTGTGAGCCATCCAACATGGGTGTTAGGACCCAAACTTCAGAACCTCTGGAACAGTAGCAGGTGCTTTTAAAGCACAGAGACATTTCCTCTGCCTTGGATTAAGTGTTTTTCCTCATTGCCCCTTTGGCGTCCTGAACTTGTCTCTAAATGTGGAAATCCCATTTTGTTGAACTCCTTGTGTTTTTGTCTGGATTAATTGCTATGCTTAAGCTTGAGAAACACACTGAATTTATGTTTGGTTTCAGGAACCTAGGATCGTGTCTGGTGTATTATCACATATGTTAAAATAAACCAACTTTGAGTGCCTAACATGCAAAACACCAAGTGGCTGAAAATATGTATAAAAGTGATATGTCCATCTTTAAGGAGCTGAGTGTTTTGGAGGGAAGCAAGACCAGTGTGTCAGAAACACACACCTAGAACTACAACAAGGCCTCCAGACCTGGAGCAGGAGGCTGACTGAGGAGTAGCCTAGAGAAGCAGGAGTAGCCTAGAGAAGTATCAAATGGTTAGGAGGAGTGTCTTAAGGCGGGAGTGGGGAGGTGGGGAGGTGGGGAGGAGTGGGGGTGGGGAGTATGAGAGAAACACTCCCTGTGCATGTGGCAGACTTACTGTGTTGAGAGATGGGATGAAAGTGTTGGTTAAGGAAGAGATCAGGGGGTGCTGGGCAGGTCAGTGGGAGGGAGAGGAGCAATGGGTTAGACAGACAAGAGCAGAGCATATAGGATTTTTTTTCTTTAAATGTGTGTCTTTGTCCCTTTCATTCTGTCTTCAGAACAGAGTACTTCAGCATTCTAGATTGCTAATCCATCACCAATTCCTCAGCACCTTCAGAATCCAGAACGGAATCGTGGCCCTCAATATGGGGAGTTTCACTATTAAGGAATTATATCTTCCTGAGATTTCCTAAAATCCTTAAAGGTATCGTAATGCAGGATCCTTTTTCTTTGCTCCCTCTTTTCTTTCTCCTCCCTCCCTCCCTTCCTCCCTCCCTCCCTCCCTCCCTCCCTTTCTCCCTTCCTGCCTTCCTTCCCTTTCCCTCTTACATGCCTTTCTTTTTTAAAATAATATTTTATGATTTATTTAACTTTATTTTATGTGCATTGGTGTGAAGGTGTCAGATCCCCTGGAAGTGGATTTACAGATGGTTGTGAGCTGCCATGTGGGTGCTGGGAATTGAACCCCGGTCCTCTGGTGCTCTTAACTGCCTAGCCATCTCTCCAGCCCTTTCTTTTCTTTCTCTGTTAGAGTCTTTCTATGCTGCCTGTGATTACCTCAACCTCCTGAACTCATCCTTCTCATGCCTTCATTCTTCTCCTTCAGTCTTCCAAGTAGCTGGGACAAGTATGTCCCACCATGCCCAGATATATCTTTCCACCTTGACCGTAATTTTGTATTTGTGTGATTCTTCCTCCTCAACCTGGATTGCACACAAACAATACAAGACATACAACTTCTCATTGATAGTAAATTTTTTATTTCAATTTCAACACATACTCAAAACTAGACAGACAATTCTAGAAATGCTAAACATGAGAAAAGAATGAAGACCTCATTAGCTCCCTTTCCAAGAATGGAGCTTTCAGGACTTCATTCAGTCCAAGTCACAGCCTGGACAATTTTTTAAAAAGGATTTCTGTTTAGACAAGCAAACTGGACGGAAACCCTAAGGGGAAAAAAAACCTACCAATAGGGATTTGGAATATTTTTCCAAACTTTGGTTTTTGCAGGACCTGGGCTTACCAGTCTCGTCAACATTCCACTTAATTTTCAAGGGCCCTATTGGTTACCTCCTTGATTTCTTACTGCTCAAAGCAGCAACCACTAGCCTTCCAGTTTGGTGCTTCATATGCCATCCTAGAATTCTTCTTCTTCTTCTTCTTCTTCTTCTTCTTCTTCTTCTTCTTCTTCTTCTTCTTCTTCTTCTTCTTCTTCTTCTTCTTCTTCTTCTTCTTCTTCTTCTTCTTCTTCTTCTTTTTGTTTTTTTGAGACAGGGTTTCTCTGTAGCGTTGGAGCCTGTCCTGGAACTAGCTCTTGTAGACCAGGCTGGCCTCCAACTCACAGATCCACCTGCCTCTGCCTCCCGAGTGCTGGGATTAAAGGCGTGTGCCATCACTGCCTGACTTTACAAGACTCTTCTTAAGTCCCACATTCTTTAGAAGACCTCCTTCCCAAGCCCCATTATCCTCTCCTTTCTCTAAAGGACAGGTCCTCTCAGCTTGTATCTCATGTCTCTAATAGTCTGTATTAAGAAGCACAGCAGGAACTGGAGAGAGAGCTCAGCAATGAAGAGTGCTTGCTACCCTTGCACTGCACCTGCACTTTGTTCTCTGCACTCATGTCAAGTGGCTCACAAATGCCTTTAACTCTGGCTCCAGGGGGATCCAACACCTACACTCATGTACCCCACCCTTCATACATAATTAAAACCTAAAGAAATCTTTTTTAAAGTATAGCAGCTCCACCCTACACACACACACACACACACACACACACACACACACACACACATTTGCCAGCTTCTCAGCCCTTAGCTGTAGATAAGGATGGCTATGCGTTGAAAGAAGGAAACGGAAAGTTAGAAGCTCCGCAGATTTTCCCCCTTCGTCTACATATGATTTCAATTCATTTAGAATCCTTATGGAGGTTAAATCTCACTACTGTCACCAGATTAAAATGTCACCTTTAAATCATCATGTTAATAATTTAACTTTATAGGTGAAATTGAGACGTCTATGAGATGAAGTTGCTAATGTATTAGCATGTATTTTTCTTTTCTTGTTTCAGATTTAATAATTACTTCCTTTCCTCTCCCCTCATTAGTTAAATAAATTTAATTTCTCAAGGGCAAGGCTCATCATGCTTATTCAGCTCCCATATCTACAAAACCATTTATTAGTCTTCTTGTTTCCCACGCAGGATCAAGATTGGGTCTGGTTACACAATGTGTGCTAAGAAAAGAATAATTTTATTGACTTGAATCCTCGTAGAATGTGAATCATTTAAAGAAGCTGACTGAGACCTCAGTGAATTCTTGCTGTAGGTTGGTCCAGTTCTCAGTGAACAGCCATGGGCCCAAAGAAATATACCAAGTACGTAATCTTGTTTACTCATCTAAGCCATAAACACCAATCTCCACTAATTTTGTCACTCAAAGCTCTCTAGATGGCATGAGTCACAGAGCAGGACCTTGACTAAATGTGTTTGACTTGACTGCCTGTTTGCAGAAAAACGAAACAAAACAAAACAGAGTTGGATCTGTGTTTCATGCGGCAACAAAAGGACTTTCTCCAAAAAGAAAGCACCAGGCTGTTCAGGATGGGAACTGCTACACTGTTGAAGAGCATTTAGGGTAGTTCAAGGCCGGGGCTGAGAGTCTGTGCTGTTTTGTAAACACACACACACACACACACACACACACACACAATCATTTTGAAAATTGCTGCACTAAAAATGATACAGTAGTATTGTTGTGTACTTACAGAATGAGAATACATCAAAACATCACAAGCTTTAAGAAGTTAGTCAAAATAAACTTATTTGAATCTTTCCGTTAGACTTGGGAATATTTTTAAACCCTTTTGCCTGAACTTGGAGGACTAGGGATGTAACTCGGGTGGTGGAGCCTTGTTTAGCAAGTGCAAGTCCCTAGGTTCAGTCACCAGTATGGGAAGAGAAGAGTCAAGGACTCCAAAATAATTTCTTAGGTATTGCAACTTTCTCCTTTCCCTCAAAAGGAATTGGTATCTAGCAGAAGATGGAAAAATAAAGGAAACAATAGTACATCAAGCTGTTTGCCAGTGGTGGCTGGTTTTGCTACCCTAGTTCTAGGAAAAGAAATTTTTAGATGTGGTTAGGAAGATGATTTGACCATTAATCCAAGCAAGCCAGTAAGAATCAGAAATGGAGTTGTGACATTCCCTAGCTATATTCTTTTTTTTCATGACTGGCCAATTGGCCTTTCCTGGCAAAGTCGGGGCCATTTCAATATGGAGGATGAGTAGGTAGGTATTCAAAATTGCTGTAGGGGGTCTTTAAGGTAGGGTAGTCTAGTTGTCTGCAGGAGTTTCCTTGGGCATTCTTCTAAAGCAACTTCTCTGAGTGATCCAAAACTCCTATTAAAAGAAAGTTAGCTTACTGGATGCCAGCCTATCTCGGAGAAGACCGTATTTGCTTAACCCTTTAACCTTAAGTTTTTCCTCAGCATGCAAGCTGGCTATGAGTTCTATTCAGTTCATGCGCTCTCAAGTTAAATAGAGGGAGACTGGAGACATGCACAGAGTTTGGATTCTTGAGTCAGCAACACAACTGGATATTCTATCCTTTTTTTCAGGTTTCAAGAAAACAGGGCATTAAAGCCTATGGCAAATGTCGCTATTAAATTTGAGAAAAAATTAGGTCCAGATGGTGATGAGGTAAGAAAAACCGGGTTAGTAGTATATGTCCTATGCCATTTTCCTTGGGATTGCTTACAAGGGGCTTTATAAACTTCCCATGTAAAAGCAAAGAGAAGCAAACATTTGTATCCAGAGTGAGGTTAGTTTATTTTATTTTATGAAAAAGAAACAGAGAAGTTAAGGGGGACAAGGACATATAAGCAACACATCAGGACACAAAACCTAAAAACTAGTAACTTACCTTAGGACATATTAAATTCTAATTCACATAGACATCAAGGCTATTTTTATAATTGGTTATCGCACAGCACATAAACACTTTTTGATTGATTTTTTAAGTTAACATATAAAGTATTTGTTTGCTTGTTTTGTAGTACCAGAGACTAAACCCAGCCCCTCATGCTTACCAGTCAATCACTCCACATAGAGCTATCTCCATACCCACTTTTTAACTACAGGGGTCTCACAAAGTTGCCCAGGGTAGCCTTGAACTCAAGATCCTTCTGCTCTGGAGTAACCAAGACCACGAGCCTATGCCCCTAAGCCTAGCAAAGTAATAAATTTCAATATGGCGCTGGATGTGTCTTATGTATGTCAGTATAATTTATTTCTATTTGTCCCCTTCCTGCCACTTCCCCTTCCGTGTTCTGTCTCTTCCTCTTGCTGATGCATTTCTTCCGTCTGAAACAGTACCCTCTTCTGTGTTCATGTCACCTATATTCTACAAGTAGTATCCTAGTTAGCTTTACTGTCAACTCGACACAGCCCAGAGTCACCCAGAAGGGAGTCTCAGCTGAGGACTCACCCAGGTCAAACTGGCCTGTGGACACGTCTGCCAGGGGTTCTCTTGATTGTTAATTGATGTAGAAAGGCCTAGCCCGCTGTGGGCAGCACCATTCCCTGGGTAAGCAGTCTGGGCTAGAAAGCTAACTAAGCATAAGCCTGGGAGTGAGCCAGCAATCCTTTCACGGTTTCTGCTACAGGTCATTTCTCTCAACAGTGGACTGCATCTGGGAAGTATAAGCCCAATAAATCCTTTCCTCCCGAGTTGCTTTTTATCAGTGTGTTTTTATTGCAGCAACGGAAAGGAAACTAGAACACCCACCACCTTGAGATCTCTTCCTCCCACTGATGGTTTCTTTCTCCATCCCCCCCCCCCCTTAGGCACTCATTTAAATCTAGTTTTGTTTGTGAAAGAAAAACAACTGCATTTATCCCTTCTGAGTATGGCTTGTTTTACTTAACATAATGGGCTCCCATCCCTTTTCCTGAAACTGCCATAATTTCATTCTTCTTTAAAGAAGTCTACTATGTGTATAGACCACACTGTCTTTATCTATTCATCCATTGGACATCTGGCTTGGTTTCCACCCCTCAGTGATCGTGAATGGCACAGCAGAAAGCATGGTTGTGCATAGCTCTCTGTGGTCTGTTGATTTGGGGTAGTATAGCTGCAGTGGCCCTGTTTTTAATTCTTTTGAGAAACTTCCACATGAACTTCCGTGGTGGCTGCACG
The DNA here is from genome assembly GCF_014885135.2 of Alexandromys fortis. Classification (NCBI taxonomy): domain Eukaryota; kingdom Metazoa; phylum Chordata; class Mammalia; order Rodentia; family Cricetidae; genus Alexandromys; species Alexandromys fortis. The sequence continues at coordinate 8,376,775 of NW_026067921.1, forward strand.
GTTTACACTCCCTCCAGCAGTGCAGACGGGTTTCAAGGTCACAGCTTATAGCAAAATTCCATTGGATGTCTTGGTTGCTTTCCCAAGATCATCATATTCAAGTGAATTTTTGAAGCCAATTTTTATTTCGCCAGCGATAATGTAAGTCAACTTGACAAAATTAAAAACATATTCCAATTGCTAGGTTTAGTCAACTGCTACAGGCTGATTTGGAGCAGAGGTGCCATTTCTCAGAAAAGTCCAGAAGTTAAAATGTTTTCCTCACAGACTTTTCCCCCTAAAATTAATTAAAAAAAAAACTTTAAGGGGGGAAAAAGGTCTTCATATCACACAATATACTTGATTTCCTTAACTTTCGTTTTGAACAAGTAGACGTTAGTTTTCCAAAAGTTAAAAACAAAATGATTAGCTCTTTGGGTTTTGTCCCATATTTCTCCTCGCCCTTTCTGAAAGAAGGGGCTGGGCTCCTTCAGTCCTCATCTAACCCAAGGACCACAGCAGCTGGCAGCTTCCTCCTGCAGTACGGTGCATTCCTCCCGCCTATGGCTCTACCCCATTCTTACTGTCTCCTTCTTCTCCATCTGCTTCCAGCTTCATTCGCTTTTCAGTGCATGCCTCCTTTTCCCAGAACCCCACCTTAACTCTTTGGGGGCATGGCCTCTTCCGAAAGATGATGCAAACCTCGGATTATGCTTGTCTGCTTGTATTCTGATTTTTAAGTGTGCTACGTGGCAATTCATGGTCTCCGTCTCCTGTGTTCTTCTTTCCATTCCTACTTAGACAACCCACAGCTAAGCACATGGGGAGGAGCCCTTCCTTTATCAGACAGGGCACTCACGGTCCGAATAGCAACACTTCTACCAATGCAATGACGTTTCGTACTACACAGAGAAGTGACATCAAAATTTAGCTATTTTTCAACAACTTTAAAAGAATTGTATTTTGCAGAGATATTCAGAAATGCAAAATGCTCTCTCTTTCCCCTTCTATGGGGAGTCAGTTCCCAGCTCAGTTGGCAGAGTTGCCTCTGGAGGCCCTTGGAGTCGGCACTGCTTAGGTTGCTGTCCTTTGTAGCTGGTTTTCTCCTTAAAGGTCAGCATCAGTTGAGGGAAAAGGAAGGGGAAAGGTGTGATTCCACGTGTCTGCTACTCTACAGCCTATGTGGCATTGTGCATGTGTAGGCGTGTGCTCATATGTAGGGTACATGTACGTGTGCGTGTGTGTGTATGTGTGCGTGTACATGTGTGTGAGGGGGTCTATGGGGGCTGAGGGTACATGTGTGTGTGTGTACTTGTGTGTGAGGGTCTATGGGGGTTGGGAGTACGTGTGTGTACATGTGTGTGAGGGTCTATGGGAGTCGATAGTTCATGTGTGTATATGCACATATGAAGACAAGAAGTCACCCTCAGATTTTGCTCCCTGGGACCCCCTCACCTTGTTTTTTGAGACCGAGTCTTTCACCCGTTTCCGGCTTTGCTGCTCAGGCTAAGCTGACCAGCCAAGTAGTGCCAGGGCTCTCCCTGTATTTGCCTCCTCAGAGCTGGGATTCCAGCCATGTGTCACGACGCATGACTTTTTATGAGGTTGCTGTGGATCTCTTGCTCACGTGGCAAGCACTTTTCAGGACTGAGTTAGCTTCCAACGGCAGGTCCACATTACTGTCTACAAACTTCTTCCCGAATCTCAGGATTTCAAGAATCCTGCTCTCCTGGCTGTAGACCTTGTTACAAAACCCCCAGAATACAACATAGGCGAAAGGGTCTCTTCATTTAGGGTCTGGAAAAAGACTCTTCCAGTGAGAACGAGATGAGGTCATGCTGTTTAGTGGGTGTGACTCGGGCACAGGCAGAGCACTCAGTGGGAAAGTGTTCACAATGCATGTGTGAAGGACCTGAGGCTGAATCCCCAGGTCAGGGCTGGTAGACTGCTTGCCTGGCATAGGCAAAGCCCTTGGTTACCCCAGTACCGGATAGACCAGGCATGATGGCAGAAGCCTGGAATACACACTTAAGAGGTGGAGGCAGGAGGATCAGAAGTTAGCTTGGGATGCATGAATCCTAGTCTTAATAAAAAAAAGAAAGAATTTTTTTTTTAATGTGGCAGTGTAGGCCCATAACTCCAGTATTTGGGGGGAAGGGCCAGAGACAAGATTCCTGGGACTTGCTTGCCAGTCCGTCTAGCTGATATAGTAAGCTCGGGGTTCAGAAACACTGTCTCAGAATATAAGGTGGGGAGAAAGACAACTGATGTCTGGCCTCTACCAGCACACACACACACATACACACACGCATATACAAACACACACATGTGCACAGAGAGAGAGGGACAGAGAGGAGAGGTGTGGCTTGAGATCACTAATTCTGTTTCTTGTCTACAGATATATGATACAACTGGGCAATCAAAATTTGTCCTTAAAAACCTCAGACACTACACAGTCCATCCAAATATGGTAGGTGGCAAAGCATCCCTGCAAGACCTCTGAGGGTGAATTTCAGCAACGGGTCCAGAACTCCAACTACAGAGTAACCCTAATACCTCCAAATATCCCCCTGGTTTCCAGGATGGGGAATTAGGAGCGGTTTTGGGGATACATGGTGGGAGGAGAGACTCAGGGAGGAAGTGGTCCCTGCTCATTTTATTCTTCAGTAGAGAAAATTCGATCAGGGAAAATATGTGTAACCCATGCTTCCTCCCTCCCCTCCGCTCTAGTCTTCCTATTCAGAGAAAGCAAGCTACGTGGTGCTGGTGCGCACACCAGCAGTGACTCACTGTGCTTTGTGACTGTCTTTGCCTTCTAACCCCTCTACAGCTTGTTAATAATGCCCGTGCCTGGAGACAGATGTTGGTGGAAATAAGAGAAAAGCTGAGCTGAGCTGAGCTTCCGGGGTGCCCCTCCACCTCAGAGACAGGTGGAGAAAGGCCAAGCAGGCTGAGCCACAAACAACTTCTATTTGTGCGACTAAGGCTAGATGCTATCTTTTTTTTGTGTGTGTGACTTTAATCATCTTGTTCTGTTACTATGGAAACCCTTCTGGTGCATTTCCCCAGGTTCCTAGTTTATTTGCAGTTTTAAGGGAAGGCTGTGATAGAGAGCTTCTAAAAGTTTGAAATCAACAAAGTTAAAGGCAGGTTGGTTCAGGCCCTGCCTCAGCCTCTCAGCCTACCCTGCAGAGTGAGGCAAAATTGGCCAACTGATGCCTTAGTCCTCCCTTGATCTAATCCCTTTGTCTGTCTGGAAACCTTTCTCTCTACTCAGGCCAAATACTATGAGCCTTTGAAGCCCACTAAGCTGCAAAGATTCCTGGCTCAAAGGAAGAAAATCAACAGTTTCATGGTAAACGTGACAGAGTACGATCAGGATATGACCTTACTGCTCATGACCAACAACCCACCTCCCTGCTCTATCAGCCAGCAGGAAAAGGAAGGAGCTCCAAAATACTTTCCCCCAGAGTTTCAGTTCAAGGTAATGGTGCCCAAGAAAGTCTCCTGGCAGCCTCTGTGTGGACCAGAGGGAGGCAGGGATTAGAGGAAACATGGAGAAAGCCAATTTAACCTAGAGAAGGGTTACCAAGATGCTACTACCTACCTCCTTCTTGTGCCTGGCCATACATTCCCTGAAACCAGAATAGCTGTGAGTCTACATGGGCTACATAGCAAAACCCTGCTGTCTCAAAACAAAACAACACACGAAAAAATAACTGCTGAACATATTCAGTAAAATAAAAGCTAGAGCAAGACTATGGCATGATCATAGGACAAATTCTGTCTTGAAGAACCTTGGAATCCAATAGGCCAAAAAACGATATACATAAATTACAGCAATTCTGCTATACCAGGATATGTGAATAATCCAAGAATACTTAAGATATAGAAATTATGTAGACTGCAGAAGAATCTCCATGTTGGGGAGAAGGGAGTAATTGTGGAAGTGACTCACTACAAAAGAATAGGAGACTGTTCCAATAGGGACTTGGGCAGGCTTGGAGACATACGAAAGGGAGGCACTTTCATGGAGGGCTGAAAGAGAAAGTGGCAGGAGATGAAAGGGTGTAATCAAGTTTGTGTATTAGAAAGAGCATTTGCAGGCTGAAGGAGGTGCATTAGTTACAGAGGAGACAAAAGTCAGAAAGATTACTTCTGATGCGGCCTTAATAGTCGAGATGAGCAGCACCGAGAATTTGAACTAAATTCAAAATAGCAGAGGAAGTGAAGACAATTGATTTAAGAGTATTTGGGATTCGGGAGCTAAGAAAGACGGTGACAGCCTGGAAAGCAGCCCCAGCCTAACAGGAAGAAATTAAATAAGTAAAAGTACAAACGAAAGAAGCTAACAGAGATGCAAGTCTGGGAACGGGAGAGCCCAAAGAGACCCATCCTTATAGCAAAATGTGAGCCGGGAGTAAGGACTTCTGTAGCCACTACATGGGTGGCAGTGAGCGATGCCAAAACGCAGTGGTGTATGCTGAAAAAGAACTCATGAGTTCATTGTCTGTGGTCCCTCGGGTCTCAGCCGTTGTGCCCTTTGACAGTAACTTCAGTGTTTATTGTGGTATTGGGTGGAATGTATTTCTGAGCAAGGGACAAAGGTGGGCCAGGGTTGCTCTCTTTAGCACAGAGAAGGGAACAAAGCAGACACATAACCTGAGTGCTTAACGAGCTTCCTTTCCAAAGCTGCCCCCCCCCCCCCCCCCCCCCCCCCCCTGAGACCCCGAGGTCAGGGGCAGGCCTGGTTGTGCTCACCAACAAGCAGTCCTAGGGGAATTGTATCAGTGGCGTGTCAAGGCTCTGCCTCGGAAGACTGGAGAGCATGCTGTCTCCAGTGGCTCTGTTCCTGCTGTACGTCCCTCCCCAGCTTTTTGAGACCTAGGGTTACACGCAAGAAAAGCAGTCTTTACTATGTCCAGGCACAGTGCAGCTTCCATTACGCAAGCAGATGAACGCTCACATCAACCGTTGTTGCTCTCCGCCCCTTCTAATTGCCTCTGGCCCCAGCACTGTCTTCTATGAGAATGCCCAAGGAGCTTGGTTTTGCACAATATGACTCTCTCTACCCCTAGTATGGACCAGGTATGGATAAAAGAGCCACAGAAACAAAATTCCTAGGCTGGTAACTTATCTATGGTGCAGACTGTTGCTTCCAAACCCAAACAAACCCAAATTAAACCAATCAACGTACTAACCGCCAAATCCCCGAGTTAATCAGAGATTTTCATTTTTAAGCACCTGTATTAGGAGATGAACTGATTAAGGCAATGGGAATGGAACTTGAAAGGGCACACAGAGTGATGCCATAAATCAAACCAAGGGGAGGAAGGGTAGTGCAAGGGCCAGAGATGTGTTTGTTTGAAGTTATAGTGAAGGAAGAGAGATCGATATAATTATATAGGTTGTATCCCTTGTATCTATCTCTACATATGTATATATGTAGACTACACAAGGGCTATAGAAGTTACAGAGTTTGAGAAGGGGAGGGGAAGAGGAGGAAGAAGAAACAGACAGGAAGACAGAAGGGACATGTTAATATGTCATAGTTAAGACAACCAGGAACTCTCCACTAGTGCCATCTTGGATCCTAAATAACTTTCAGTTCCTGCTTATTTTATTTGCATTGAAATCTTAAAAATGAAAAGAAGAAAGCCTTTGCTTTTTTTTTTTTTTAAATCTGGCCGGGCATTGGTGGCACACATCTTTTTTTTTTTTTAAAGATTTTATTCATTACATATACAATACAGTGACATATACAATACAGTGTTCCGCCTCCATGTCAGAAGAGGGCACCATATCTCATTGTAGATGGTTGTGAGCCACCATGTGGTTGCTGGGAATTGAACTCAGGAAGAACAGTCAGTGTCCTTAACCTCTGAGCCATCTCTCCAGCCCAGCCTTTGCTTTTGAGAGGAGAAGGAGTGGCATGTGGAGGTCAGAGGACAACCTGGCAGGCAGGGCAGGCTCTCTCTTTTCATCTTGTAAATTGTGGGGATGGAAATGAAACCCTTAGGCTTGGCAATGGCCCCTTTATCTACCTTTACCAACGAGCTGTCTCACCACCCTTTTCTTTTCCTTTTGTTTTGCTCTGAGGTCCAATTCTGCAAAGGTTCTGCTGTTTTTAATGGCAGAGTCATTAACTGTGTCTTAGTTTCTAGGTTCTGCTGTCTCATTAAGTCACCTATTAACTTACAGAGAATCTTGTTGTCTTCCAAGTGGACCAGCTTCAAGAGAAGGCATTCAGAACGAAAAAGCAATCGTTCAGTGGCAACCCCAACTATTTTTTTTAAAAAAGATTTTAAAATGATGAAAGAGTCCAATATGTCAATTGGTAACTCCGTCTCTTCTACTATGTGCCAGACCCTATGAAGGCTAAGAGTCCCAGGGTAAATAAGCCACCAGGGGCTTTGCTTTGCAGAAGTATAAGTCTAATGGCTTATCTCTGCAGACCACAGGCAAAGAAGCAACCACACAGATGGCAACAGAATGGGACAGGTGCTGTGGAGATGAGGGAAAGGGAAAGCCATGTGAGGGGAGCTCTACACTGTGATTCAGGGAGGTTCTCAGCAGAGCTCCCGGCAAACGGGGCTCCTTTTACATAGCCTCGCGTTAGGAAAACATTGATTTTTCTCTAGTGAGCTAAATCAGGAGAATAAGGCAATTCAAATGGAGTCAGGTGAAGAATGGTTCAAGTTACTGACGATGCTTCTCTCGGGAGAAACAGAGCCTGGGAGGAACATGGTGGACGTCCTCGCGATTTTTGAGTATGCTATGCAAGAGGCACTGGATTCCTTCTGTTTGCACTGTTTCGGAGAAAGCTACAAGGAGATGGCTATTGGTTGACTGAAGAGGAAGCTTATTACTAACATCATTGTCACGATGATTAGCGTGTGTGTTACATGAGGAGGAGGCAGGACAGGCATGCTTATATTAGATCATCTGTGGGAATCAGAAGCCAACTCTGTGGATTTAGCTCTGGGGTTGGAACTCAGGTCTCCAGGCTTGTACAGCAAGTGCCTTTACCTGCTGAGGTGTCGGACAACGGGATCACTTGGCAGGGAGATTATGGATGGGATACGAGTGCCAGACAGTCACGCTGAATGACTTTTAAGAATCTGAAAGTTTTTGATTATGTGACCTTTAGGAATGGTAAAATTATTACCTCATAAGACCTTTCATTCTATGGCCTTTGCACAGGAGAGAAAAGAATGTAGGAATGTAGTAGATAAGGCAGCCATCTCTAAGGAAGGAAGGTAGTGGTCCATGGGCCTGTTTCCCAATTTACTCCCAAATATTTGGTCTCCCAAGCAATTCATGGATGGGGTCTAAGTGTGCTGTGTCAGAAACACAGACAGACACATCTGTGTCCTTACCCAATGTCAGAATTCATTGAATAGCAATAAACTCACAGGCAACTTTGCTTTCTTTGGTTGGCTGCAATTTGCCAAGCGGTCCTGATTTCCCTCGATAGCTGGCTGCCGGCAAACACAGATCATTTCGTTACAATCTTAACTATGAAAAAAAAAACTCTCAGTTTCGTACACATTACACGTCACACAGTGAATCTGTCTATCCCTTTATCCAGCTACAGATATGAAGGTTTCAGAATGGCTTGAGAAGGGTCATAGGGGCTGCAGAGACTTTACTGGAGGCAGAGGCAGGGTTAGTGCAGATGCAAATGAATGACCACAAGTGGTTAGATCAGATTAGCAATCCACGAGGAGAAGAACCCAGCTGGAAAGCTCCCGGAAGCACAGAGCCAAGTAGCAGTGCTGCAGGGTCCAGCTGAGCTGCGGAGGCACAGGGCCATGAACATGGGGTCTGGATGGATGGATGAAGGAATGGGTGGATGGGCAAAAAAAATCAAGTTAGCTTTGCCAAGAGGTGGAGACTAAGCTGAGCTGGAGCCTCAGGGGCAGTCATGAGTTCTCCACTTGCCAGTCCTTTGGCACACACACTGGTCACATGGCCGGTCTCTGGGCTGCCGCCAGCACAGTATTAGGTAACTTCCTCTTTATGGAGTTCAGGAGTGAGCCACTGGTTTGGTGTGTCCAGTACGGTCTCGGGTTTTTCTGATATGGCTTTACCTATCAGTTTAGGAGTAAGTTACTTGCCAGTGTGCCTCGGGGTTGGTGCTGAATGGGAGATGCTTCCTATGTGTGCTACGAAATACAGAATCCTCCTCCTCTGCATCTGCCCTCAAAATGAAGCCAAATGCAGCCGAGGAACAGCCCTGCTACTGTTTCACACAACACACGGTTACTTAGAGCAAGACACAGTGCGACTGCATAAACTCTTTCCCCAAACCCAGGGAGCGTCCTCGGCCATTCACTTTCGGGAGCCCATAACTAGGGAGTTCAGCCGATTGCTCATGAAACCGACCAAGCTTTAGGAACGTTACCTAACAACGAATCTCCAGTGTCTCCACTCCTCTCACTGTGGTTTCTGAGTTCCCACCTGTCCCTCTGCTAGGCTGGGCACACCATTTTACCGTACGCCATTGTGATCTAGTCTAGGAAGCCAGCTCAGTTTGTCAGCTTCCAAGGATTCAGCTTCCTTCCTCCTTTACTCTTTTCTCCCCCCTCAGGAAACTCACCATCAGCACAAACCCACCAAGGACGTCTGCTTCCCCACGATGCCTCAGAAAAAGAAGTTAAGACCAGACTTGAAGCCAATCTTCTCTGTGAAACAGACAGACGACCCTGCCTCCAAGGGACAGCAGTGGTTTAGGTGAAATGCTAGCTCTTGTGTTTGCTTCCCTCTTCTCTTTCCCTTGGTTGTATTGCTGTGTCGCTTACAAACACAAATGAAAGCCCAAGGAGACTGAGGATATGAGGTCGACTGGAAGAGGATGCAGGGGCGCTTCCTCGTGTAATTTTGGTTGTGAAGATGTCAAAGCACGTAAGGCAGTCTTCATGCTCCGTGAGATAAGTGTTGTCTTCAGCAGCAGGGCCTACCATCAGGCAGCGGAGACGCAGTAGGAGCAAAACACATAGGAACTCACAGCGACTGTGGCAACTGGTACAAGGCCTGACCGGGTTGAGACAGAAAGTTCTCAGCACTGAGAAGTGAACATGGTATCCTACCCTTAACCAAGACACTATCTGCAGTAAATGCACTCTGGCAAAGAGAAAACTGGTTTTCTCCAAAGGAGTCTCCCTATGCCACATTTCAGGACAGGCCCCATGCCCAGGATACAACAATCCTAATGGTATTTTTATGGACTTTTGATCTAATTGCTCTTTGTTTTAGCATTTCATTAGCCTTTTGCTTATTTGTTTTGATTTTCATTTTTGTGGGTTTTTGTGTTTCTTATTTTCTTTTTTTTTAATATTTATTTATTTATTATGTATACAATATTCTGTCTGCGTGTATTCCTGGAGGCCAGACGAGGGTACCAGATCCCATTACAGATGGTTGTGAGCCACCATGTGGTTGCCAGGAATTGAACTCAGGACCTTTGGAAGAGCAGGCAGTGCTCTTAACCTCTGAGCCATCCTTCCAGCCCCCGTGTTTCTTATTTTCTTTTCATTTTTAAATTCTTTTTTGGAGAGAGAGAGAGAGAGAGAGAGAGAGAGAGAGAGAGAGAGAACAGGAAGTTGGATGAGGAGGATCTGGGAGGAATTGGGAAATAGAAAATCATGATCAAAATTTTTTTGTATGGAAAACATTTTTTTTTTCACTACAAATGAAGAAAAAAAGCAGGGTTGTAGTACTGCACACCTTTAATCCCAGCACTCCAGAGGTAAAGGCAGGCAGATCTCTGTGAGTTTGAGGCCAGCGTGATTAATAGAGCGAGTTCCAGGTCAGCCAGGGATACACAGGAAACCCTGTCTTAAAAACCCAAAAAACAAAAAACAAAAACGAAAATGCAAAAAAAATGCTACAATATGGCCTATGACATCACTTATATGTTAATGAAAGAAACACAGCAAAGCAAAACTAAAGTTTTCCACTGACGGTAATTTCAAAACTGAAGGAAAATGTATAAATATATTCTAAGGTCTGTGTTTGGAGGAGACAGCAAAATCAAAGTGTAAGTTAAGGATGAGAGGAACAAATGCTCTGAGGACACAGTAAAAGGAGGGTTTTGAAGGCTGGGAACTGGCTCAGGAAAGTGCTCCCTGCACTCGTTTGGGGACTAACTTTGGTGCAAACCCATCATGCCAACACTGGGAGGTGGAGACAGGAGGATCTCTGGAGCTTCCTGGCCAGACAGTCTAGCAAACTCCAGGTTCAATGAGAGCCCCTGTCTCAAAAACTAAAGGAGAGATTGAGAAAGACACCCAACACATGTTTCTGGCCTCCACACTTCCATGCACACATATGCACACGTATGCACAGATGTATGCACATACATTAACATTTTTTAAAAACAGGCTTAAGAAGGTTTTATTTGAAACTATTCATAGGAAGAGATTTTAACTAACATTGAAAAGACAGGGGATTCTGGAATTAGCTGAAAGGTTATAGTGTGACCAGTATCCTAATCCCGCCTTTTTTTTTTTTTTTTTTTTTTTTT
>NW_026067921.1:8387967-8433655 GCF_014885135.2 Alexandromys fortis
AAAAAAAAAAAAAAAAAACAAATAAAAAAACAAAAAGAAAACAAACAAACAAAAAACCAACCAACCAAACAAAAAAAACCTCTTAAATTAAACACTATAATCGCTGACAACATGGTTTTGAAATTTAGGTACCTATAGCTTAAAATGTTAATCTGTATACAACCTAAAGCCTCCAAGATGTGTATATATCATACTTTCTGGAAAATTGCTTTAAAGGGCCAAAGGCTAAGTATGTGTGTCACAAGTATGACACAGTTGCTCATGCCTCTAATCCCAGTACTCAAGAGACAGGCAGGCAGATTTCACGAGTTTGAGTCAGCCGGGTCTACATAGGGAGTTCCAGCACAGCCAGAGCTACATAGTGAGACCCTGTCTTAACAACAGCAAAAAGTATGTGAGTCACAGAGGCCCACAAAGTCTCTTTGAGATAGGGGTGAGAATAGGAAGTGGGTTGGGGCAAGGATTTATAGAAGAAAATATAATAAGAATGCTCATATATTGTCTCTCATTAACACCCATTGGGGACCTCTGTGCTAGACTCTTATTAAACTCCAAAGGTAAAGACAGTCTAGACTAAGAAGGGCCTTGTATATTATATACATATGGACTTGGATTTTCTCCATTATGTAGTTGTTGCACCTCACTGAAAGGTTTCAAAGTGTCAAGTACACAACTGTATACTAGACATGCAACTGATGAGCCTTTAGGCTTCACCAGCCATAGCGTTAGCATAAGACAATCATTTTTTAAAGGTTGTATTTTACTATCTTTTCACTGGCTCCTTTAATCTTCTCTGTTCCTCCAAAACTAATTTGCCACCTCTTTCGTTCTATCCCTACTAGGCTTCTCCTTGATTTAGTTGATAAACAACTAAAACCAATCTATGGTGAGGGGAAAGAAAAATGGATCAATGTCCAAAAGAGCTGAAGAAGCAGAGTGGTCCATCTTGCTTAAAAGAGCCCAGCCTCAGCCCAGCCTCAGTTTCTTCACTCTTCTACATGCCTTTGCATTTACCTGTCCTTGGGAATAGCCAGGTTTCATGACCCTGTCTTTACCTAACTCCCAGCCATGGTCCAAAGGAGAAGAGGATCTCTATAGCCGGTTTTTCTTGTCAGACTTACTTTGGACCGCCATCCCCCTGTGTGTCTTAGTCATAAGACACAGAGATTTATTATTAATTATGAAAGCTTGGCCTTAGCTTGGGCATGTTCCCAACTAGCTCTTGTAACTTAACCCACTTATATTAGCTGGTATTCGGCACAGGGCTCATTACCTCTCTTCCATACTCTGCATCTCGCTGCTTCCCAAGTCCCTCTCTCTTTCCAGAAGTCCTGCCTATCCTCTCCTACCTAGCGATTGGTTGTTTGGCTCTTTATTAAACCAATCAGAAGGTGCCTTGGCAGAGACACAGCTTTGCAATGTAAAAAAGATTATCCCACAACAGGGCTCTCTTTCTCCAAGGCCTGTTTATTTTCAGTCCCAGTATCTAGAAAAGGAACTTCTATTTCTTTCATGAGAAAGCCCACCTGATGAGTATAGATTAGATTTAATAAACAGAAGAAGGCAGCTATAATCATTAGCATAGGACTTAAAGATTTATTTATTTTATTTTATATATGAGTGTTTTGTCTATATGCCATATACCACACATGTGTTTGGTGCCCACAGAGATCAGAAAAGAGTGCCTCAGATCCCCAGGAGCTAGAGTTACTGATAGTTGTGAACTACCGTGTGGGTGCTGGGAACTGAATCTGGATTAGGCACGTTATTCAGCTTAGTCTGTAGACAGCGGGGAATTTTTCTTTTTCCTTTTTGGTTTTCTGAAACAAGGTTTATCTGTGTAGCCCTGGCTGTCCTGGGACTTGCCAACCATGACTAGCGTGAGATTTTTCTTTAAGATTTGTAATTCAACCTAGATAAGACTTTCTCTAATTTGGCCAGAGCTCTGTCCTTAATAGGATGAGCTAGATACATGCATAAAATAGTATGTCAGTCTGCGGCCTCGAGTGACACTAAGGAGTGGTTATTTAGTTTACTTTTGTACCTGAACGGCCAGTTTATGGCGCATTTCTTCAACAATAACCTATCAGCCAGGGTGTTTTAGTAGCGGCTTCATTTCCAAGCTAACATCTCCTCTGTCCTCCAAATGATGTCCCATGATATTTGTGTGTGTGTGTGTGTGTGTGAGAGAGAGAGAGAGAGAGAGAGAGAGAGAGAGAGAGAGAGAGAGAGAGAGAGATTTCGAGATCGATCTGGGTAGAAGCTGTGAAGGCTGGTTAGGAGGTTGCCCAAGAGGCAAACCGCGCCCTGAATCCCTGACAGCAGTTAAGATCGCATTAATAGACAACGCCCTAAGAACCAGTGAATCCAGAAAGGCCATATAGAAATGTGACGCCATCCATGTTAAAGGTAGGAAAAGTGTGTTGTTATTCATATTCCGAGTCGAGGACGAATATGAGAAAATATTTTGAGAAAGCACTGAGGTATGCGATGAGTTTGTCCCTTAAATTACTCTAGTGTTAATGAGTACGGCTGCAGACTGAATCACTTGAAAAGGGCGAGAGCTACGAAGACTACACTGGCAGTGGGTTCTGGTGAAGAAGGAATCCAGAATCATAAGAGGTCAGGAATGACAGATCCCTCCAAACGGATCACATCTCGCCTTCCTTTTAAGTACTCTTCTAGTGCTTTCAGAGATGCCCATTCAACGTGTCCTGTGCTTTGTCGTAGTTTCGAAGAAGTCAAAGGGTGAGCCACCAACTTCGCAAGTCCTTTGGGAACCACTGACATTTTCAAAGCTCCTGGAAGAGAAGCCCACCAGATGTGTGCCAGGGGATAGCGTCTTTCGCTATGGAAGAGCCCAGCAGTGGGTTATCAAAAATGCCGCTGTCATTTAGGGGTTATCAAAAGTGCCGCTGTCGTTAAGTGAAGACGAATCCTTCAAGTCCCCTTCCTGGCTCTCCAAGAACTGAGAAGGCCTAGAGAGGTCACCAACCAAATAAAGTTCCACACTTGCTGCCTTAGACCAGGGTGCACAACTTGGCAAATGGGGCGGGGCAAGCCTCGGGGCAGCGCCTGGCCACGCCCCCGTGCGACTGTGGGCGGAGCGGAGGGCGTGTCTGCGTCCCTAGGGGGCGAGGGCGGCCACAGCCGCCCGAGGGGGGCGGGCCTTGGCCCCGAGTGACGGCCCGCCGGCCCAACCGGTGTGAGACCACGGGGCCGGCCTTCCTGCAGCGTCTTCCGCTCGCCGGCTGCGGCGCCTGGAACGGTTGCGGTGGGTCTGGGCGCTGGGAAGCCGTCCAAGATGATTAAAAAATTCGACAAGAAGGACGAGGAGTCTGGTACGCGCGGCGCTCCGGACGCCCACCCTCAAGAGCAGGGGTCCCCTTTCCCTCGCCCGCAGCCACCTGCTCCGGGGACTGGGCGCAGCGGCGGGGGTCTGCCCGAAGCCCCTCCCCCGGCGCCGGGGCCTCCCCTCGGGCCGCGCGCTCCCGGCCCTGGGTGTCGCCTTGAGCGCTTGGCGGCTCCGCCCCGGCGCGTCCCCGCCCCCCGGCCGAACCCCTCTCAGCCGGCCCTCCGCGGGGCCCTGTCGGGGGGGTGGGCGAGGAAGTGCGCGCGCATGTCTCGGTGGCCTGGGGTTGCTGGTGGGGTTAGGCCCCCAGGGCGAGCACCCCTTGTTTTTGGGGCTGGGGTCGACCGGGCCAGGGTTGCGTGTTTATGGACTCTGAAGGGCCTTGATTCTCCTGTTCCCAGGGGTTAAGACTGCCCGGTGGGACACAGCTCTTTGAATGCGCAGGCATCCAGAAGTGACTTGCGTGTTGATACCTGTCTGTGGTGCAGTGCAAGTGGGGAAGATGCCAAGCCTCTTCAAAAATAAAAAAAAAAATCTTCAGCTCTTCAGTGGTAGCTGCTCTCACAAGTGTGGTGGAAGGTTGGGTTAGTGGACCTTCATGGCCTCATCCTGCATGGCCTCTTTACATTTGTGATTCTCTGCGAAACTGTTCCTTTCTGCTTCAGTAAATGTGTGAAACACATAAAACAGGGCTTGCTTTTTTTCTTTTAGGGAACTCCATAGTGTCCTGTCATCTCATTACTCTCGGTGGTGGTGGAAACGACACATTTGTTGACATCCATGGGAATGGGGGAGGGGGAAGCAGGGAAGGAAGGTACTCATTTTGGACAGGGTTCCTGTATCCAGAGAAGTCCAAGCTCTCAGCTATGACAACGATAGAATTTGTACCAGAATCCAAATTACTTCATCCAGCAAATATTGCATATTTGTAATAGTTGTCCTTGTGACTTCCAAGGGATCATCCTGTTTAGGTGAGATTTTCCAAGCATGCAATATCCTTCTCTAGAAAAGTCTTTGTAGGACAGCTACTGAAGACCTTCTCTTTTTCTTATACTGTAGGAAGTGGTTCCAATCCTTTCCAGCATTTGGAGAAGAGTGCTGTCTTGCAGGAGGTATGGCATGGATGTATTCAGTCTCTTGTCAATTCTGTTTGAGATAGATGGGCAACGAAATTCTGAGGTACTAAAATCAGGACACCCCAAATGAGAGTGAAGGAGCGTAGAACCATGTGACAGGCTAAAGGTCACTCTTCCCTATATTTGATCAAAGAAAGAAATTCACTTTTCATTTATATATTAAAAGTAATGGAGTGTAACCGGGTGCAAAGGATAGATTTAGGGAAAAGGACGGTCTAGAACTATAGAAATATATAGACATGCAGACTGTTGTTCTGGGGGATTTTAATGAAATACTAGAAGAAATAGTGGTAAGTGAGAAGTTATTGGAAGACTTTACAGATATTAAGCTCTTGATGTTCATATGCAGACAGAGGTTCTGGTAGAGTCTTTAAAGTTGAAGTAGTCAACCCAAGGGAATAAGAAAGTATAGATAGGAAAGTTTGGGTCACATCCAGTAATTTATTGTATACCATCATAACTTGAGAGCATAGACAACTGACATTTGGAGAGTGTACTAACATGTTGGTAATGTTATTAAAGGTGATTTGCCCTGTCCTCTCTGATAGAAAATACACTACAGCATACTGTTTTGCATATTTCTGTAGGCACGCATATTCAATGAAACCCCCATCAATCCAAGAAGATGCTTGCATATTTTGACAAAGATTCTGTACTTGCTCAACCAGGTAAACTGTTCTGACTGACTTCCTTAGATTTGTATATTAGGACAGAAACATGTGACCCGCAGTGAAGTACTTACTGAAAAGTAGAATTGTTTTTTTAAAAATTATGAAGTTTGAAAGTGCAAAATGTTTGTTTAGAACAATAATGTGTAAAAACTCTTTAATATAAGGACTATATTTCTTAAATTCATGAGGTATTAAGCCAGCTAAACATGTATTTCTTTTTTTGTTTATTTATTTTTGTTTTTTTTTTATTTTATTGATATTTATTGAGCTCTACATTTTTCTCTGCTCCCCTCCCTGCTTTTCCTCTCCCCCTTCAATCCTTCTCCAAGGTCCCCATGCTCCCAATTTACTCAAGAGATCTTGTCTTTTTCTACTTTCTACTTCCCATGTAGATTAGATCTATTAGTGTCCGCATTGTTGTCTAAGTTCTCTTGGATTGTGGTTTGTAGGCTGGCTTTCTTTGCTTTATGTTTAAAAACCACCTATGAGTGAGTACTAAACATGTACATTTCAACAGATATATTGATTTGAATTCAACAAATAGTACTTAGAACATACTTGCTACATGTAATTATTTTTAACTTTTCAATTTGTTTTCAATTTAATTTTTTTATGTGTATGAATGTTTTACCTGCATGTATGTTTATGTACCATATGTGTGCCTGGTATAATGGAGGTCAGAAGAGGGCATCAGGTCCCCTTAGACTTGAGTTACAGAACCACCACATCGATACTAGGAATCAAACCTGTATAGAAGGAGCTGCAGGCTGCTTCCTGCCACTCAGCTCCCGGCCACTGGCTAGCTTTACCCAAAATAATTACATGGAAACTGTATTCTTTTAAAGACTGCCTGGCCCGTTATCTGTAGCCTCTTATTGGCTAACTCTCACATCTTGATTAACCCATTTCTAATAATGTGGATAGCACCACGAGGTGGTGGCTTACTAGGAAAGATCTTAACCTGCGTCTGTCTCAGAGAAAAGAGGCATGGCATCTTGGGTTGGAGAATCATGGCGACTGCCTGAGGCGTCTGCCTCATTGCCTTCTTCCCAGCATTCTGTTCTGTCTACTTCACCCACCTAATTTTCTGCCCTATTAAAAGTCCAAGGCAGTCTCTTTATTAACCAATGAAAGTAACACAGACAGATGACCCTCCTCTATCAAACCTGGGTCCTCTGTAAGAGCAACAAGTGCTCTTGACTGCTGAAGCAACTCTCCCGATCAGTTGACATGTATTCATGTCAACTTTGAAAACCCTTTGAAAATACAGTATAAAGTCAACTGGGAGGTTGGTGGCATACACCTTTAATCCCAGCACTCAGGAGGCAGAGGCAGGCGGATCTCTGTGAGTTCGAGGCCAGCCTGGTCTATAAGAGCTAGTTCCAGGACACTGTAAAGTAAGTCAGGCAGATTTCAAATGTTTGTTTGCTTATTTATTTGGCATAATAGTGGTGTGTTAAAGTTTTTGTCTTAATGTTCAGGTCTCATATTCGTATCATTACACTAATACTGTCAATATGGTTTTGGACAAGTAAGTTAACCATTATGTGCCATACTACTCTGCTTTAAATGAGGATTATAATACCCCCTTTCCCCCATAGTTTCTCTGTGTGATAGCCCTGGCTCTCCTGGAACTCGTTTTGTAGACCAGGCTGTCCTTGAACTCACAGAGATCTGCCTGCTTCTGCCTCCTAAGTGCTTGGACTAAAGGTGTGCAGCGTACTACATCTGGCTGATAATACCAGTTTTTTTAAACGTTATAGTTAAATAAAATAGTAGGTGTAAACCATTATAATAGTGCTAGGCACATAATTTTTACTCAGAAATACTTCCCATTTGCAACTTAGTAAATTTTATTGCATGCCTGCTATATCTTACGTATTAGGCACTGGTGTTACAGCAGGCAAAGCCAAAAAATATTTTTTTAATTCTGTATTCTATTACTGCTGTTAATTTTCTTTTTATTTTGCATCAAACTGTAAATGTAATCTCATAGACATTTAAAACCTTAGAAAATATGATTTTATTTTATAGACAATATATATCTCTAGGTATTTACATACAAACATATAGACATTGCATATCTAAGATATTTATATGTAATGCTAAATGGGTTATACTTACCAACTTAAATTCTAGGAAAATCTTTTATTTTAGTTTTTTACAGTTATTTATTAACTTTGTATGTGCTTGCAGAAAATGCGTGTGGAGGTCTGTTCTCGCTACCATGTAGAGGTTGAGGATTGAACACAAATCATCAGGCTTGGTGATAAGTGTCTTTATCCACTGAGCCATCTCATCAGCCTCTAAAAAAACCATTTTTATCATGTAGTTTTAAAAAGACATGTTCATGAGCAGCATACCCTACCATGGCAGCACATGAGGAACATTTAAGCCAAATCAGCTTGACTTTACTTTGTGCCACATATGTTGTGTTGTGTCCAAAGTGGCTAACTCCATTGTATTAGCAGAATTTGGAGTAGTCGAAGCTGAAGTCAGTATCTCTTTCTTGGAGCAACAACTCATGTTGAGACAATTATCTTGATAAGGTGATTGAGCATAAACTTGGTCATGAAAACAGGTTTGGGAGCATTCATTTTATCTCTTTCCCTGGTCCTTGGTAGAACATTATGAGGGGAAAAAAGCCTTCAGAATTTCTACTAGCATTGACAGAGCCAAATACTCTTGAGTTGTAAGTCAAACGTAGTAACGACTTTTCTAATATGACTGAGGAATCCCACAGGCTTTGGGGTATTTGGTAAGTTTCACAGTAACAAAGTTTTCTCCCATGCTGATGAGCAATTGGATACTGATTTAAATAGTTGTAAACTCTTTTTATACTTTGTCTTTCATCCCAAACTTGAGACTTTTTAAATGAAAATTCTTATACCATGGCAATGGATATAAGACTACTTGTATTTTATGTAAAATCTGAACTCTGAAAACAAATTGAGCCCAATGTGTTATATAGGAGCACTTCTAACGAAAGAAGTTAAGTGTTAAAATGGTAATATTTGAGGAAGTCTACAACTAGAAATGTTTTGAAAAGTAGTGAGTTAAGTTGTCGAGCTGAGCTACTCCAGATCAGCAGCATTGGCGTGTCTGGGAGCTTGTACCAAGTGGTCCCTCAAGATCTCACTGAAGGAGACTATTTTGAGAGGGTCTCTAAATAATCTTTTACTCACATTAAAAACTGTAAGATCCAAATCATGCTTCTAAGAATTTGGGTCAGTGTCTTGGGCTCTATAGCACCATGAAACATAAAAAGGAGGTGAATCTAGATCCTTCTCTTTTGGTTTGGATCCTGTCTTGCCATATTTTCTGAGATTTCTCATAAGCAATCCTTACAGTTTTATATATATGATGTACTTGTCCCGTATTGGACATGTGCCAGGCATTAAAGTGTGGAAATTTACAAGGTGTAATCCTTGCTTTTAGGTTGTTTGACCTTATGCAATGCTGACTGGAAATTCTACTTCCTGTCATGTTTTGCCTCCTTGTAAATCTGTGAGGGAAATAAGCAGTTTCTGTTAAAAATGTAGAGACTACAATTCCGGAACTGTGGCATGCTATTTTGAATTATTTTAAATAACAAGTCTCTAAATGGTCGTGAGGGGGGTTTTCTCCCCTGCAGATTTCTAAATTGAAAGCCAAACCGTTGCCATGAATGCCAATAAAGAGACCTCCTCCTGAATTCAAAATGATTTATTGAGAAGTAAAAGCAAATCCTTAATGTCTACATTTTTTAGTTTAAAAAATTGTTTTCAATTTTCCTTAGGGTGAGCCCTTTGGAACTGTGGAAGCTACAGAAGCCTTCTTTGCGATGACTCGCTTGTTCCAATCTAATGATGTAAGTCTGTTTTATTATTTTATGATGAAAACATTTATTTATTTTCCCCTGGGAACTAGAGTGTTCCAAATTAAAGAGGGTTGTTTGAAATGTTTAAAATTACTTTAAAACCATTTATCTTGATAAAACTTACAAATGCTTTTTAAGCAATATGTAAATGTGGAAGAATTAAAGTATATAGTATAAAACTCTTCCTGAAGTCATTAGAGAAAAAGTTGATACCTACAGGTCCACATCTATTGGTCCTAGTCAGGTTTTTTGTGGGCCTGGGTTATTGGTCAGCAGGGCTGGCAGTTGAAAAGAGCTGGGTTTGGAGTGGGGATACAGTAAGCCTGCCAGTACCTCTGTAACTGCGGCTCGTTACCCTGGGTCCCCTCAAAGCTTAGAGTGTAATTGCTGCTGCTTCCCTTCTGTTTTCTGAATGTGGCACAGTTCTTTTATGCCCAGGTTTAATACGGAAAAACACAGAGAGTAGGATTCTCGGGTACATATATCTTAGCTTTCTGTTAGCATATATTTGCCAAATTCTTTTTATACATAATATATATCAGCATAGGCTACATTTTGTGTCTAATTCCCAGGACCCCTGTGCATTGTGTCTGCCCACATGTCTTGATAATAAAAATTTTAGGAGTAGTTCTTCAGGAAAACCAACAGACCCCTGTAAGACAGTTATATTAGGGGAGGCCTTTATATATGCTCAGACAGAGGGAGGAGTGTCCCCTCAGATTAAAGATTACTTATATTGACAAAAGGTCCTTGGCAGAATTTGAGGTTTTCGGTACCTTTGTCTGTCTCCACCTCACTTTCATGGCAAATGACTTCCTGTTATATAGCAGTAGTGTGTGTGTGTACACACACACACACACACACACACACACATATATATATACATATACATATACATACCCTATATATAGTATAATACACACACACACAAGCAGAGAGGCTCTCTCCTTCCTTCAGACTTTCAGCTGTCCATTTAAACCTGTTATGCTCATTTTCTTTTACGAAAACGTGTGTGTGTGTGTATGTGTATGTATGTAGTATGTGTGTGCATGCGAATGTGTGATGTGTATGTAGATATAAGAGGACAACTTGCAAGACTCAGTTCTCTCCTTCCACCATGAAGGTCCTGGTGGTTGAACTCAGGTCTTCAGCATTGGTAGCAAGTGCTCTTACCTGCTGAATCATCTTTATCAGCCCCCTAAACAAATTACTTTCAACATCTTAGTTTTTAAGAACTTATTTTTTATTAAAGTGTACTCCAGCAACATTTGCTTATTTACCCAAAATGTTGTTTTCTATAGGTTTTTACATAAATAATTTAAATATTTATGCTATTTCATGCTATGGACTACTTACATTTCCTGATTCCCTAGAAACAAGATCATTGTTATCTTCAGTCCAAACAGAAGCAGTTTCAAGTTCCTAACATTCAGGACATGCTTTCCTTTAATCGCTTCCTGTACCAACAATTCAGGGTTTAATCAAAGAAGCAGAGCCACTGAGTGTTATGGGATTAGGCATTTCCTTCAGGAATTAGACTAGAAAAGTAGGCATTTCAAGTTGTTGGAATAGGGCCCAAACATTGCTGTTAGAAAAGTCAGGCTATATGTGGCTCTGATTTTGCAGTCAGGTACCTGGTGTTGGGCTAGATGGGGTCAGCAAATACTTATAGGATTAAGGGGTTATAAATGATGATAGAATGGTAACTGTCACTGAGAGAAGCTGTGACAGTGAAAATGAGTCACCGTACTTTAGGGGAGAAGGTGCACTGAAAGAAGACGTTGTCAAGAGCTGATAAGGCAGTGAAGAGTAGCTTCTTTGTGGAGAGCATGAGAAAGAAAACAGCCACCGTTTAGAAAGTTACAGGGCCATCCTTAGGGAATAAAAGATAGGAGGATAGGAACATTTATGGAAGAAGTTTGAAATGATACGGAATTTTTCTGATGAAGAGCCAGAGAAATTTGACTGTGTGTGTGTGGGGGGGGGGAGTGGAAAATAGAATTGTTCATAATCCTTTTTTATATAATGTAGACTCTGTAATGATATCTGTCATTCTGATATGGGTAAATTACAATTACATCTTATATTCCTTAGAGTTTTATCTAGAAGTTTATATCTTATAAATATCTTCATGGAACAAACTTTTTGATTCATTGTTTTTCTTATTAATTTTTCTTTTATAAAATAGTTGGGGGAAAATATAGTGAGCTGAGGATATTGGTTAGTTTGTAGACTGCTTGACCTGAATGCATGAAGCTCTGGGTTTGATCTCCAGCCCCTCCTAAACTAGGCATGATGGTGTACATGTATACTCACTTGGCAGGTAGAGGCAGGAGGACCAGAAGTTTAGGCCATTTTTAACTGCATAGTGAGTTCAAGTCTAGCCTGTGTCACAGTGTGAGGCCCATTGAAAGACTGAAGCAAGATAATAAGAGCAAGAAAAGAGAAAAACACACAGATTTATCTAACTTTATACATAAATTAAGGACACATGTTTACAGAACTTTGCTACAGACTTGGAATAAAAGCAGACAAGTAATTTTAAAGGAACAAAAGCATACAGACTATGTTCCTTAGTCGTAGTTTTAACTATGCTGCAGCAGGGTTAGAAGTCAGTGGTGGAAGAAGCAAGAAGAAAGGGGTAAAAAAAGAAATAGTTATTTTGTATAAATCACTCTATGTTTTGATGTTCAGAACCACATTTCTGTTTTGTTTCCAGCTGTGTAAATGGCTAGATTTACCTTGCTACCATAAATACGAGAGACCCAAACAAAACATACCCAGTTTTCAGTTTTCAGGTAGTATGTCTAGCTTGCAATGACTGTGATTTGAAGAAGAGAAGTAAGCAAGATGCACCCTGGGATTGCACCAGTTAGCTGCCTAGAGGCAGATTACAGGCACCAGGAAGGGCAGGTAGAGTTGGGAAAGCCAAAAAAAGTTTAAATTTTTAGGAAGGATAAAAGTGAGGAGGGAAACCAGTGTACTTGAAGACAATGATAGAAACAGTCTGAAATAGAACTGAAGAAGGAAAAAAAGGCAACAAAGTGAAGAACACCAGTTATATACTGGATAATATTTTCAGAGTTTTTGACAGTTACCCTAAATTGCTTCATGAACTTATAAAAATCTAATACTCGTTTTAATCTTTTCTCTGCTTGTGGGAAATCTGAGAGTCTTAGACACTCTTACCATCTCTATGAATATGTTAATAGACATGTTTACATATATTTCTAAATGTATTTATATATATTTATTTTTTAAAGACATATCTTTTTAGGTTTTGTTCCTTCAAATAAATTTATCTTGAATACTTTTTTTCCTTTCTACTTTTTATTCCTTGCTATATGCCTGAATTACTATCTGGAATATACTATCTGAACCCATTCTTTATATACTATTTCTTATTCAGTGAGATTTCAGGTTTATATTTCATGAGAATGAGTGTTTGTTTTTGCTGCCAGAACTCCTGACCTGGGAATTTCTCTGTATTTTGTCCATGGCTACATAGTAAAATTTTGGGGTCAGTCTTTTCATGTGATTATTGGCCATTTATGTCTTTTTGGATAAATGTCTCTTCAGATGTTTCCCTAAACATAAGCTGGACTTGCTGAGTTTAAAAAAACTTAGAAAAGGACACAAAATTGGACAAGTAGGGAAAGGGTGGGGGACTTGAGCTGGGAGGAATTGGAGAGTGAATAGGATTAAAATACAGTATGTAAAATTTTCAGAGAACTAATTTTTAAAAACATCACCAAATCCTTTATCCATTTAAAAAATGTTGTGCTTTTGTTATTGAGTTATAATAGAGTACATATAATCTTAGATGCATGTTCTATCATATATATTACATAGAAATTGTTCTTACATGTGAAATATTATTATTATTTTTTAAAATATTTAATTATTTATTAAGCATACAATGTACTGCTGGCATGGAAGGCACCAGGTCTCAGTACAGGTGGTTGTGAACCACCATGTGATTGCTGGGAATTGAACTCAGGACCTCTGGAAGAGCAGCCAGTGCTCTTACCATCTGAGCCACCTCTCCAGCCCGAAATATTATTTTTAAAAATAAACTTTGATTCATATTGTGTTTAACATTTCTGTGTATTTATCTACATAATGTGTTTTGCTGGCTAAAAGCACACTCATGCCAACACTTTGCAGTGCTAGTTTTTAGAAGTTTTGGCATTCTGAGGGCCATGAGGTGTGTCTGAATCTAATTTCCATTTGCCTTATGTCTGCTAACTTGAGCACTTGTTTTTTTCTTCTACTTTGGCTAATCCAGTTTTTATCTGTGTTTTATACTATGTCTGTTATGTAGAATGGAATTTGTTTTAGTTCTGAAATTTTGATTTCTATTTACCATTTTTTGTTGTTGGCTTTGTGTTTATGTGACTTTGAATTGTTGTATGCTTGCCTGCCCACTCCCTCCCCTCCCCTCCCCTCCTCTTTTCCTTCCCTTTCTTTTTCTTCCCTCTTCTCCCTCCTTCCCTTCCTTCCTTGTGTTAAATCACGCTGAGAATCTTCCTTTTCTTCTTCTCTTATTGGGTTCAGTGGTGTCAACTAAATTTTTACTATAGCTTAGGCTCTGGAACTGGGTCTGATGGTGAGTTTCTGTATTTATAAGTACTGAAGGTACTTAGGAGGCTGGGCAGACTAAAGGAGCCTGGGGTCTACAAGTAAATCAGAGATGCAGCTGAGGAGAGCTGGGCTGGAACTGTTATTGTTACTGTCTCACTTTGGATCCTGGTATCCATCTGGAAACTTTGATAACTTAAAATGGAAGTTGATTATCCAGCAATGAGTCATTTTAGGAGAAACATTGGTATTCACTGAATGGAGGGGAAAACAGAATTAGCATTATGTCTGCATAAACACTTTCTTTCTTTCTTTCTTTCTTTTTTTTCTTTTCTTTCTTAAGATTTATTTATTTATGCTGGGCAGTGGTGGCACATGCCTTTAATCCTAGCACTTGGGAGGCAGAGGCAGGCGGATCTCTGTTGTTGGAGGGCAGCCTGGTCTACAGAGCGAGTTCCAGGACAGGCTCCAAAGCTACAGAGAAACCCTGCCTGCATGAATACCTGCATGTATGTGTATATACCATAAGAGGTCACCAGATCTCATTATAGATGGCTGTGAGCCACCACGTGGGTGCTGAGAATTGAATTCAGGACCTCTAGAAGAACAGCCAATGCTCTTAACCATTGAGCCATCTCTCCAGCCCTCGCATACACATTTCTTAGAAATATTAATAATACATTTTCTGAGACAAGTCTTTATCACTTTAAAACAGTTATATCTCTGTAGAAGAGTAATTGATTTGTGTGTGTGTGTGTGTGTGTGTGTGTGTGTGTGTGTGTGTGTGTGGTTTTGCAAGGCAGGGTTTTTCTGCATAATAGCCTTGGCTCTCCTGGTACTTGCTTTGTAGACCAGACTGGCTTTGAACTTGTAGTTTTCACCTGCCTCTGCCTCCCAGGAAGAAATGGATTTTTCTTAAAGCAATCTTTTATTTTACATACCAATCCTAGTTCCTTCCCCCTCCCTTTCTCTCAGTACCCCATCCCCATCCATTCCTCATGTGGAGTCAACAGAGTCTTGTTGCATCACTTGAGGCTCGACCAAGCCTGCTGCTCCCCCATCTTCTGGTTCTTGCTTAGCCAAGTAATTGATTTTTTTTTAAAGGCTTTGCTTTTATGTTTTCTCAGATATCAATGCCTAGTGTTTTTGCTTAAGAAATAGTAGTATTTTGAGTGTTTTTAAAAGTATCCGTATAGTTTTAATGATATTTTTAGATATTTTGAAGGCTATCTCCCTTCTTTGTTTTTAATGTTTGTTCATGTGTGTGTCAGTAGATAACTTGTGGGAGCTGGTTCTCTGTTTTCAGTATTTGGGTTTTAGGGATTAAATCAAGCTATCAAACTTGGTAGGAAGCACCTTTACCCTCTGAGCTATCTTGCTGGCCCACGAATACCTCTTAATATACTTTAAGTCTTACTTAAAATAACTAAAAAGTTTTCTTACAAATAACTTGCTATAATCTATAAATACACTTTCAGCAAACATTGAGGAGAATGTGCTACCTGACCATTAAAGAAATGGCCACCATCTCTGAGGATGTGATCATCGTCACAAGCAGGTATGTGACTAGTCCAGAGTCTGGGATCGAGTCCTTCTGCACTGATGGCATATCTGCTGTGTTCTTGTAGGAATAGCCTATCTTAAATTATTCTTTTTTAAATTGCAATTTTCACATACAATATTTGTTATTCTCTTGATTTGATGTTTCTTTTAACTGCCAATAAGAATTTGCAAGAACGTTATATCTTAAACCTTTCTTTGCTAAACCACAGTTGCCATACAAAAATCATGCCTATCTGTTAAGAGGGTTACAAAGGGTACTGATAATAAATTGTGGGTTAGTTTTTAAAAGTCTGTAAAAATTGGGATGGAGAGATGGCTTGAGTGATTAAAAACTTGAGTTTAGTTCCTAACACTCATATTGTGACTCATAACCATCTGTAACTTGAGTTACTAGAGATCCAGCACTTTCTTATGGTCCCTGTGGATGTCGGGTACACATGTGATATACATACATACCTGCAAACAGACACTCAAACACATAAAATAAAATTTCTTTCTTTTTTTTTTTTTTTTGGTTTTTCAAGAAGACAGGGTTTCTCTGAACAATAGCCCTGGCTATCTTGGCACTTTCTTTGTAGACCAGGCTGGCAGAGAGATTCACCTGCCTCTTCCTCTCTCAAGTGCTGGGAATGAAGGCATACACCACCACACCAGGCATAAAAAGTATCTTTTAAGCTCATAAAAATAAATCTAGGCAAAACTGAAAAGTAACTGCTTACTTAAATAAGGTATTAATGCTTACAACAAATAATATCAAAAGGTTATCATCTTACATATAAATTATCCTTAAAAAATACTGAGGGATAGTTTACAAAATAACCACTATAAAGATCTAAATATCTTTAGTCACTGTCACCAGTAACCAAAATAAGTAAATTAAACATTTAAGAACAAACTAGAAAATACTCACTTATCAGATCAGCAAAAGAGCAAAGGCGTATTATTACATTCCTCTACGAAGACTGGAGCTCCGGCACCCAGAGTAGAGCTGGAAAGCTAGGAGCACTTGGGACTCCTCATAGTGCCACGTTCTGGATCACTCATCTCTTGTGGCTGTCATTGGTAAGATTAGTTCATTAGCCATGTGTAATGCTTACATTAGGAAGTATTGCAAGCTTTTGGAATTATTTTTGAAAAATCTTTAAGAATATGAAAAATTCTTTAATAAACATAATCCTGAATGAAGGTGGGTACTCTGTATAGTCTGACTTTGAAATATTGTATATGTGTGTGTGTAACATGGTGGTGAACAGAGATATAGTAATAGTGGTGTACATATGTGTATAACATGGTGGTGAACACAGATGTAGTGGTAGTGTATATATGTGTGTAATGTGGTGAACACAGATGTAGTGGTAGTGTATATACATGTGTAACGTGGTGAACACAGATGTAGTGATAGTAGTATATATTTGTGTGTAACATGGTGGTGAACACAGAAATGTAGTAGTAGTAGTGTATATACATGTGTAACGTGGTGAACACAGATGTAGTGATAGTAGTATATATTTGTGTGTGACATGGTGGTGAACACAGAAATGTAGTAATAGTAGTGTACATACGTGTGTAACGTGGTGAACACAGAAATGTAGTAATAGTAGTTTATATATGTGTGTAACATGGTGATGAACACAGATATAGTAATTTTGTATATATATGTGCAACATGGTAGGTGGTGGTGAATACAGTAATGTAGTAATAGTAATTTATCTTTAGCTGCTTGGAATTGTGGTTAATATTTTATTTAAATGTTTGGTAATTTTTAAATATCTTAGAATGAATCTGTATAATTTATAGTAAAATACACAATGTTACTTAAATATAGTTGCATTTTTAGTGATTAATTATAACTCATTTAACTGAATATAGTTTCCATACAATGAAACACATTTTGAATACAAGTCAATATATTGAATACAATTTCAATTAAACTTTCAATTGAAAATATCAGAAAAGCAGATGTAAAAAGTAACTTAAGAAGAAAATGTATTTTCTCTCATGTAACTGTAAGTCTGGAGGCACAGACTAGCTGGCGTTGCTGCAACCATTTGATAGTGGCAGCACTAGTATCACTTGGATTTTTTTGGATGCGCTCCATGATGGCAAAGTAGATGCTTGAACTACTGGCAGTATCCCATGTTCAAGCAGGAGAACCACTGGGAAGGGGCCAAGGGATGCCAGCACCATCTGCCTCTTTTAGCAGAATGCAGTAACATTTCCTGAGCAGTTTTTAGATTTCATTTGGCACATCTATATTATATGACTCTTCTTAGGAAGCCAGGAAAGTAAGTATTTAGCTTTATCGTCCAAGTACTTAGGGGCAGGCAAGGAAGAAGGGGTTGAAAATTATTGTTGAATTGATCAACTAATAGTGTCTGTGACAAACAAACAGAAACCCTTCAGTTATATTTTTTAATTCACTAAATACTTGAAAAATTAAAGATAAAATAACTATATTGTTTGTTTCCTTTCAATGTTTAATGCTTTCCTCTGAGCCTAGATATAATTCTGGTTTATTTTTTAATAATATATGTGATTAGTGTGCATGGTAGGCCAGATAATGGTCTTCTAAAGATGCCCATGTCCAAATTCCCAGGACCTGAGAATGTGTTATATTTTATGGTAAAGGACGGTTAAAGTTGATAGGAGTATTTTGGTTTATTCATGTGATCCTTTAAAAGGTAAGTGTTCTTAAAAATGGAAGCAGAGGGCTAGAGAGGTGGCTCAGCAGTAAAGAGTGTTTGCTGCTTCTCCAGATGGCCCAGGTTTGATACTCAGCACCAATATTGGGCAGCTTACAACCACCTGTAACTCACTCTAGGGGATCTAGGAGGAGGCCCTCTTCTGGCCTCCTTATGCCATTCTCTCTCTCTCTCTCTCTCTCTCTCTCTCTCTCTCTCTCTCTCTCTCTCTCTCTCTTTCACACACACACACACACACACAAATAATAAAAACATGTTTTTATAAAAATACAAAGGGGTGCCAGGTGGTGGTGGCACACACTTTTAATCCCAGCACTCAGGAGGTAGAGGCAGGCGGATCTCATGAGTTCAAATGCAAGTGGGAGGCAGAAGAAGAGTGTCAGTAAAGAGATCTGATGATGCAAGTGCTGGAGAGATGCTGCTAAAGATTTGACAACAGAGGAAAGGGCTGAGTCATGAGCATGGATGACCTCTGACGTTGAGACAGATGAAGAAATGGAGTCATCAATCTTTACTTTTTTGTTGCTGAAACAATGCCTGGAGCTGGGTTCTTTAACAAGTAGGGAGATTTATTTTGTTGATTTGTGGCTAAAAGTTCAAGATTGGTGTCTTCGTTTTTTCTGTTGTTGTGGTTAATACTTGGACAAGAGCAGCTTAGGAAGAAAGGGTTGTTTTGGCTTAGAGTTCCAGTCTGTCATGGTGGGAAGACATGGCTGCAGGCAGGGAAGGTGTGGTGCAGAAGTAGGGAGCTGGCTGGTAATCCACATCCAAGAGACTGAGAGCAAATAGAAGATGTACCAGGCTATAAGGTCTCGAAGGCTACTACCTCCAGTGACCCACTTCCTTTGGTGAGGCTTCACCTCCTAAAGGCTCTGCAACTTTCTTAAACAGCACCAGCCGGGGACCAAATGTTTCAATACATGAACCTATGGAGAACATTTCTTGTTCAGACCACAACAGTTGAGTAGCTCTCTCTCTCTGACCTCTGCTGGGGGCTCCATGGATTATAATATTACTAAACATCATAATGGCAGGAGTGTATATAAAAGAGGTCAGGTAGTGAGACTAGAAGTCAGAGGAATGCAGGAAGCCAGTATTTATATATATTTTAAATAACAACATGATCTTGCCGGACTAACTATGTCCTCAGTGATTTTAATAACAACTTCTGAGGGCAGCGTCCCCAATGACTTAAGTACCTTCTACTAGGTCCCATCTGTTACAGGTTCCACCACATTTATACTGCCAATCCGAACAATAAGCTTCCAGCACCTGGACTTTTAAAGGTCAAACTCAGCAAACCCCTATGGCTTTCATAATATAGGCCTCCAAAAATCTTGATTTTCCAGTGAGACCTGTTTTTTTTTTTTTATTTTTCTCAACTAATAAACTTTATTTTTAGAGAACTGTTAGGGTCACTGCAAAGTGCCAGTGAAAATAGAGAGTTCTTGAGTATCCACTGTCCTGCAAAAACACAACTTCTGCCACCACCCACATCCCATATTAGACTGTTTGCTATAACAGATGAATTTACATTGCCACATCTTTATCATCCAGTTTGAAGTTCACCTTATGACACAGTATGCCTACTAGGATCTGACAAGAATATGATGAGACCTGTTTTGGATACCAACTCATTAACTGTAAACTAACTACAACATAAAGTGAATGCTACTCTAACCCTCTAACTTTGTGGTACATTGTTACAGCAACGGTAGGATAGAAAAGTAATGCAGATTTTATACTTGAATATGGAGTGCTACTATAACAGAAAATCTGAAAGTAGCTTTGGAATTTTAAGGAGATGTTAGGAAAACCCTAGACCAGTGGTTTTCAACCAGTGGATCACCTCCTTTGAGGATTGAACAAACCTTTTATAGGGCTATCTAAAACACAGATATTTACATCACAGTTCATAACAGTAGCAAAATTACAGTTATGAAGTACCAAAGTAATTTTATGGTGGGGGGTCACCACAACATGAAGAACTGTATTAAAGGGTTGCAATATCAGGAAGATTGAGAATTGCTGCCCTAGAATGTTAGTGGAGATGTAGGTTTTAGTCACTGTGCAAGACTTAGAAGTTAAAGGAGCAGGGAAAAAAAATTACCTTAAAGAATATCCAAATCACTGTGAATAGATCATTAGTGGAAACAGGCATTAGCGATGCCGATAGTGAGGATCCAGAGGAAAATGAAGATGTAGGAAGGGAAATCTTTTTATTATAGTGGCAGGAAGCTTAGCAAAAATATATTCTGAGATTATGTGAGAAGCATGACTTACAAGAAATAAACTAAGATTTTAACTGATGAGATTTCCAAGCAAAGTGTTGAAGATACATTCTGATTTCTTTTTATGTGTTTAGAAAAATTTGAAAGTAGGTAAATTGAACCAAGTTTTCTTTAGTTGAGACTTGGGAGGTAGAGGCAGGAGGATCAGGAATTCAAGGCATTTTTGGCAACCTAGCAAATTTGAGGCCAGTCTAAGCTACATGATGCTGTGGGATAATGCTTTTATACCCTGTAAAGATTCGCTTGTATTGGTTTCATAAAACGCTGATTGGTCAGTAGTCAGGCAGGAAGTATAGGCAGGATGACCAGACTAGAAGAATTCTGGGAAGAGGAAAGTCTTAGTCTGCAGTCTCTAGCCAGATGCAGAGGAAGCAAGATGAGAATGCCTCACTGAGTAGGGTACCAACCACATGGTCAAACATAGATAAGAATTATGAGTTAATTTAAGTTGTAAGATCTAGTTAATAATAAGCCTGAGCTAATAGACCAATCAGTTTATAATTAATATAAGCCTCTGTTTTGTTGGAACTGAATGGCTGCAGGACCAGGCAGGACAGAAACTTCTGTCTACAGCATGAGATTCTGTCTCAAAAGCAACAACCACATCAAAATCAAAGAAACAACAACAAAACAACACAAACCACCAAAAAGTTAGGACTTGCTAATTTTGGAAATTCTCTGTCTAAAGGGCATAGGGATGCTAAGACTGAGACACTCACCTGGCCATGGTGGCGCACGTCTTTAATCCCAGCACTCAGGAGGCAGAGGCAGGAGGATCTCTGTGATTTTGAGGCCAACCTGGTCTACATACTGAATTCCAAGATAGCCAGGACTGTTTCACAGAGAAACCCAGTCTCAAAAAACAAACAAAACAAAGACTGACAGAATCATCGTCATGAAAGTGTGCTATAGAGAAACAATGAAAGGAGTCAGTGCTAAAAAATGAGATTAAAAGGTCAGGGTGTTCATTTTGAATGCTAAAGAGGTCAACAGTGAGTCCTTACCAGCAAAGCAGAAACTGGAAATAGAGATGAGATTGTTAAAGCAAGATCTGTGGTTGAACCTCTGTCTAAATGCAGTGAGTCTCTGTACTTAGGGTAGATCCACAAGGTACTTGAGCATACTATACCAGCAGAAATGCTACTGTCTTGAACCTAAAGGGACACAGAGAGGACAAAGTGAAAGAAGTTTTCAACCTCAGACTTGAGCACATAGGAAATAGGCTAATAGTCCTACTCAGTTGTGAGTACGTGTTAGCTGTACCTGTGACCAAGTGGAGATGGCTACCTATGTGAGCAGAGGTGCAGGCCTAAAGAATGCCACTGGGAACTACTTAGGTTGCTGCTTAAGCACTTTGCCCAAATAGATTTTAACGTTGTTTAGGGCCTGTCTTGTGTCTTTATCTGTTGCTGTGATAAAGTACGCTGACAAAAACAACTTAAGGGGTAAAAGTTTGTTTGGTTTACCGTTCCATTTTACTAGGGAGTCAAAGCGGCAAAAACTTGAAAGAACTGCTCACATGTTTTTAAAGTTCAAAGTTCCAGGTTACAGTTCATCAGGGCAGGAAAGTCACAGCAGTAGGAGTCGGAGGGAGCTAGTGACTTCATGTCCACAGTTAGAGAAGAAAAGAACAATGAACAAATGAACACTTAGTATTCAGCTTGCTTTTTCCACTCCTATTCAGTCCAGGATCCCTTGCCTGGGGAATGGTGCCATCCACAGGGGGAGGTCCAAAATAATCCCCCATAGATATGCCCAAAGGTCCCCCATCCAGGTGAGTCCAGATTTTGTCAGGTTAATAATTTGCACTAGCCTTTACAGGGCCAGTGACTTACTTATCTTTCCATTTTCTCTGTTTTTAAATGGTCACATCTGTAATTGTTACACTGTGGCATTCTTACATTTTATTTTTGTCACAGGTTCAGAGATGGGGAGGATTGTTGCACCAGGAATGACAAAAATCTCACCCAAATCTAATTCGATGATTTTGATAATAAGATTGA
Organism: Alexandromys fortis; assembly: GCF_014885135.2. Taxonomy (NCBI): domain Eukaryota; kingdom Metazoa; phylum Chordata; class Mammalia; order Rodentia; family Cricetidae; genus Alexandromys; species Alexandromys fortis. The sequence continues at coordinate 8,410,126 of NW_026067921.1, forward strand.
GATTTTTGAATCAGTGAAATTTAGATGAGATTTTAGACTGACTCGATACTATAGTATGTTGATACTGTATATCCTTGATACTACAGTCTGGGGAGATCGTGGGATGGGGTGAATGTATTTTGCAGATGAAATGGATGCAGTTTTCATGGCACAATAGTTTTTGGCCTAGTGAGTACTATGTTGGACTTCAGTTCTACAGAACTGTAAAATTATAAATGTATGTTGTTAAGCCTCTAGTTGTGGTAATTTGTTACAGTACGAATAGAAAACAAATAGTGCAGGTGACCATTCTGTACACATAGACAGTTGTGTTAAGAGGGCAGGAAAACCTGAAGGCAGATACTTCATAATAGAATATATATGAATTAATAATAAGTACATGAAACTGTGATTTATCAGGGAAATGCAAACTAAAATCTTAATAAGCTATCATACCATAGGATAATTAAAGAAACCTAGCAATATAAAAACAAGAACAAGACAACAAACTTTTGCTCTAGTACAGAGTAGATAGAACAACTGAAACTTTCATGCACTATAACAGAACTATAACAATTTAGAAAACAGTTTCCTATAGAGTTAAATGTGTACTAACTCTGTGACCAGTAATATGTCTAGATATTTACCTACAGAAAATGAAAATATATGTGTACATACAAAACTGCATAAGAATTCTGTAGCAACTTTATTTGTAATAGGTCTAGACTAGAGATAACCCAAAGTACCAAGTATAGAAAAATGGATAAATACAATGTGATATACTCATGCAGTGGCCTGCTTCACAGCTACCGAAAAGAACAAATTGCTGATTCAGACAATAGCATAAATAAACCTCTAAAACTTCCTATTGGAACAATATCAAAAAGATACAAAGAATACATTCTGGGTGGTTCTACTTTTATAAATCTTTTTTTTTAGACCAAGAGGACTGAAGTTCCTTCAGTCCCGAGTTTGTTTGTTTGTTTGTTTCTTTCTTTCTTTTATTTTTTATTTCTTTTTTTTAAATTTATTTATTTATTAAAGAACTTAAGGACAGCTCAAACTCAATGTGTTAATAGAAGCTACAAGTCTGGTGGCTTGGAGGAAATTGCCTAGAAATGAGCATGGGGAGCTTTCCATGGACATGCAGATGTTTAATAATTTATTTTTGGTGGTTACATGCATATCACACTTGCCTGAACACTTAATTGTTTTGGTTTATAGCACAACTCAATTGAAGAGTAACTTAAACAGATTTTGTTAATGGCTTAAAGTTGGTCACATAGATTAACATCTGTTGATCCTGTTCTGTGTGTAAGTCCACAAGTAAAGAATTCTTAGGATTCTGGAATTGAATTCTGAAGAATGGTTCTTCACTTGAACCTTGGGAGTAGTATATTTGTGGCAGGGGTGGTGCTAAATCTTCATTGCTGATCTGAGTAGCTTTAGAATCACCTGTAAGATTGGGGAGGCACAACTTTGGATATGACTGTAAATTTGTTTCTGAGGAAGGAATAACCACCTGGAATGTGTGGTTCCCCCTTATAGGCTGGAGGCCTGTAGAGTGGGGGAGGTCAACAGAATGCTGTCATTTCCCATTCTTTGCTTCCTGGCTCATCATGACTTCAACTGCTCTGCTTTATCCTATTCACCACAGTGGGCAGAACCCACTGAAACCATGAGCTGAAATAAATGCTGTTGGTTTCTGTAAAGCATGTGGTTACAGCAATGAGGAAGAAAAGTGATACAGGATGGATGGGTTTCAGTTTGGGGTAAGTAAACACCTCTAGTCTTGGTGAATAAGATCTGTAGTTCATAATTTGTGATTTGGGAAGAAATAAATGTGTTGTAGAGTTTGTAATCATGTTAAATTTTGAATTGTAGAGTTAATATATGGATTTTTGTTGGGGGTGTAAATAGTTTTAGAAAAGTGAAGTCTTTCCACTCACTTGATAAGAAGCATACAAACCTGGGACAGTTTTTCTGATTGAATAACTGTTGTCACTGGATGATTAGTTTGAGGAGTGCCTGACTGGGACATGCTCAGTCTTTGCTGTGGTGAAATTCTTCTTTCAGAGGTCTTCAGTAACTTTTTTGTTGCAAAATCAAAAAATGAATTTCCAGCTGATATTGAAGTTCTGCTGTCTTTGGCTGTGAGGAACTTTAGAGTCCTAAATGATCTCCCATCTCTCCTCCAGTTTGTGTTCAGAAGTGCTTACTCATCGCCTGCCTGGGTCAGAGGAACACTTGAATCCTGGGAATTCATGTCAGTGTAGTTTGATATCTTGTATCTTTTTACGTGTTTCTTTTCATGCTAAGAATTGTCCTGTTTCCTTTTTACATAGCTCAGACACTTAGTCTTTTGTGTATTGATTTCCCCTATTCTTGACAGTTTACCAGTTTCAGTTGTTCCTGAAGCACTGTTTTGTAGGCATGTTCTGGTATTTAGTGTGTTGTTTTAGATCTTGAGAGCAAGAGCCATATCCTACATTGCTTGTACTGTTAAAGCTGGACTAGTGTCTTCCATTTGTAGAAATTCAGTGTAGGCATGTTGAAGAAGGTAAACATAGCAGTCTGCTTTTCTGCTTTAAGCAAGGGCATTGGAAGCCTGAGGATTATTTATCTTTCTTTCTTAGGAAAGTCCTTTTACATAGTCACAGGTATGAAAGGTGTGATTTAATGGGTGTTAAGAAACCTGTCTTTGTCTGCTTCCCTTTGTATTTGCAGTACTACCTTGTTTGTAAGCCTGATTGTTTGAATTAACATTTATTCTCTTTTTAAATGAAATTGTAACAGCTCTTGAAGACATCTTCTCCCAAACCTACTGAATAACAACTAGAATGTTGACTAGAAATGAAGGTCAGGGACTTTTAATTCCAGCCAAGATGAAGTAAAGACACTGTAGTCTATTTTTCCCAGCAGTACAACAAAAAACCTCAGGAAAAATATAAACTACTGAGGCCTCCAAAAAGGAAATTATAGCAAATAAATGGGGGGAAAGCATTATTTAATAAATGAATGATAAAACAATAGCAAGCTTCATAAGTTCTCTTCCTTGTATTCTGGGCAGCTGAATTTAGGACTCTGTACCAAATGGGCCTCCAGGGAGAAGTCTTCCTCTTTGTGCTCAACAGATTTGAAGAAAAGGGGCCAGTGGAGAACCTGTTTTCCCGAACACAGGAAAGAATTCTTTTTTTTTTTTTTTTTTTTTTTTTTTGTTTTTCGAGATAGGGTTTCTCTGTGGCTTTGGAGCCTGTCCTGGAACTAGCTCTGTAGACCAGGCTGGTCTCGAACTCACAGAGATCCGCCTGCCTCTGCCTTCTGAGTGCTGGGATAGGAAAGAATTCTTGTTGCTTTTTTTCCCCTCTAGTTTTTTCCTGAGGCCAGCCCCAGTAATAGAACACTTGTACTATGGTATGTAACTGGTATTATAGACACGTAAACCTTGAGAACAAAGCTGTTCCTGGAAAGGGGTACATGATAAGTAGGGAGAAAAATCTACTTAATATTATTATTATTAACAACTTTTGTTTAGTATTCCTTGTCCTGAAAGTGAGTCCAGTTATGTAAAATTGGGCATTAGCACAGGAACTAAAACAGAGAACGGATAAAAGAGGTCTTTGACAGTCAGAGATATTGACAAAAATGATATTCAGGAGATTGTAAAGTTCTGGAAGATCTGGAAAGATCTGAGTGCTTTTTCAGGGCAGCACAGATGTGAAACGACATGACAAAGGTTTTGAAATATGAACTAACTTTGAAATCAACATGCATAGGACAGATGGGGTCTGGAACTGAGTTAATTCCTTTCCAACTAAAGCATCAACATCCCTAAATCTTCTAATAGAACTCAAAGTATTGTGATATGTTTAAATTGTGCAGGGTACAAAAAGTGATCTCCAGATTCAATATTAATTCTCAGTTGAATGACCAATAGCATGCTTCACAGAACTAGAAAACAATCTTAAATTCACATGGATACAAAAAAGATCTTTAATAGCTATGGTGATTTGAATAAGCTATGGGCCCCATAGGCTCATATATTTGAATGCTTAGTCACCAGAGAGTAGCACTGTTTGAAAGGATTAAAAGGATTGGGAGGTGTGGCCTTGTTGGAGGAAATGTGTCACTGGGCTTGGTATTTGAGGTTTCAAAAAGCCCATGCCAAGCCTAGAGCCTCTTTCTTAGCTACTGCTCCAGTGCCTACCTGTGTACTGCCATGTTTCTTGTCGTGATGATAATGGACTAAACCTTGGTCATGGTTTCACAACAGTAGAATAGTGGACTAAGAAGACAGTAGCCAGAGCATACTGAGTAAAAAGAACCATGATGGAGTTATCTACAGTGCCTGATTTCAAAATATATTCCAGAGTCACAGTAGTAAAAAACAGTATGATACCAGCATAAATATAGATACACACAAGACCCAAAAATAAATTCACACATCTGTATCTAAACGACTCTTGGAAAAAATGCTGAAGGCTTATGTAAATAGAGACTGCTTGTTATTTCCCCATCGCCCAGACCTGAATAATCACACAAAACTATTATTAAACACTGTGTGGCCAATAGTTTAGTCATATTCCTAGCTAGCTCTTATGTCTTTTCTTTAATGATTTATTTAACTTTATGTGCACTGGTGTGAAGGTGTCAGATCTCGTGGAACTGTATTTTTCAGACAGTTGTGAGCTGCCATGTGAGTGCTGGGAATTGAACCCGGGTCCTCTGGAAGAGCAGTCAGTGCTCTTAACTGCTGAGCCATCTCTCCAGCCCCTAGCTCTTATATCTTAAATTAACCCATTTCTATTAATCTGTGCATCACTACAAGGATATGGCCTACTGGTAAGATTCTAGTGGCAGCTACATGGCGTCTCCCTGGCTCCACCTACTCTCTATTTTCTGCCTGATTTTACTCTGCTAAGCCATTGGCCAAAACAGCTTTATTCATTAACCAATAAAAGCAGAATTATACAGAAGGACATTCCTCACCAGTCTTGCTTTGGGAAAAAGACAGCTTCTTTGATAACTGGTACTGGGAAAATTAGACTTATTTTATATAAAAATAAACTAAAATTATATTAAAAAATTTTTAGTAGGACACCCTAAACTTTGAAACTACTAGAAGAAAACATTTATATGGGCAGTGATTTCCCAAATAGCACTCTGGTAGCCCAGAAAAGAAGCAAGAACTGAGAAGCAGGATTATGTTAAATTCAATAAGCCTCTTCACAGCAAGAAGGCAATAGAATTAAGAGGCAATCTGCAGGGTGGTAGGAAAGCTCTGCAAATAACATCTGACAGTGAATTAATGTTTAGAATATATAAATATCAGAAAACAACAGAAAAAAAAATCAAATTCGACCAGAGAAGGGCAAATGATAAAGACATTTCTCAAAGAAGTACAAATGGTCAATAAGTATGGGAATAAACAACTAGGTATCTCAGGCATCAGAACAGTGAAAATTAAAACTGCATCAAGAGCATTTTTATATTCTGATAATATAAAGAAATATATTGTAAAACAATTTTGTTATGCATATTATCTTACCATTTATTAAAAATGAACAAATTTTTATACCAATGATATTTTTACTAAGGAATTAAATTTTAGCTAAATATTTAATATATATCTTCAGTGATTTTAGAGTTGATTTTGTTTTATAATTTTCAGTTCTGAGAACGTTGCTTTGCACAGATGTGTAGTACAGAATGGCAGAAGAAAATGTGTTTGGAGCCATTTTGGACCCTCTAGTTTCACTCTGAAATTCATTTAATGATTTTTTTTATGAAATTCAATTAATCATCTCAAAGAGCAATTTTAAAAATAAAACATTTTAATTTAATACAATCCAGAGATGCAGTAATTTGATGCTGACACGCTACAGAATTATGGTAGAAAAGTATCAAAAATTTTTGCTTTTCCATAAATTGTTTTATAAAAGCAAAAAATTTATTTGTACAGGAAAAGTACTGCAGTTCATAACCCACAATCCTCTCCATCTGAGCCAGTGTTTTTAAAGCAGCATTGTTGACACTGCTGGTATGATGGTCTGTGTTGTGTAAGAGCATGTATTTTGAGCTCAGAACCAAAGCCTCAGTGAAGTCACATTGTGTAACATGATGAGCTTTGCCAGAAACACCTTGACTTTGTCCTGATTTCCACACATGCGGTGGCATGCATACAGCCCCACTTTACCAGCACAGATTCCCCCCTTTTCTCCTTAAACACCCACTCCTGTGAAAAGCACCTCCTTTGTTGCTTGCACTTGCTGCCTTTGCTTGCTGTCTGCCTTTGCAGGCCCCCCCCCCCACCTCCTTTGTGCTAAGAATCTGGTGTCTGGGTATGTCCTTTACTGACTCTGAGGGGAGCAACATCTCTTAAAATGGGACATAGTTAGCCTTGGATGAGCTGTAGAGCAAGGATTACATACTGTGTGTTCTGCTCACTTTCCTGTAGTAGGCTTTTGTTGAAATAGTAAATGGTTACCATCTTGAAATTTTAATAGTAGATTAGACTTAATAGAGATAAGCAGATTGAAGGATGTGTGTGACCGCCCAGCGGGTCAGTTAGTCTAGGGTTGTAACCCGCCTGGCAGGTCAGTTATTCCAAAGTCCCGTAGAGGCGCTATCTGAAAAGACATGGGCCGGAAAGAGGAAGGAGGCCAAGCAAGATCTGTTGTCAAAGCCTCCGTTTATTAGCGTAATGGCAGCAGCTTATATAGCCCTTGGATGAGGAATTTGGCTTGGGATGGGGGCAGGGGCATGGGATCTTGCCAGGGCAGCAATGGTCAAGAGTCACTGAGTCCGGAGTTGTCTGTCAGGAGGTCACTAGTCGACACACCTAGTGTTTTCTATGCAAGCAGAATCGTTCCTTTGTGATTCCAACCACAAACAGTTCTCTAGATAGTTGGAATGTGGGGCAGGTTCCACTAACAGATAGCTCTCAAGATAGTGGGTGTGGGGTGGGCGCTGCCAACAAACAGTTCTCAATACAGTTGGGGTGTGGGGCTCTCTGCAAACATCCTCAGGACAATGGTCCCCACTATACTTTTTGGGAGAATGGCTCCTGACAGATGTGTACATCCTGTATTAGAAACTGTTATGTCCAGATTGCGGGGTCCCCCGAAAACCACCAGAGTCCAAACTTGTATGTATAAACAAAGAGCCTTTATTCAGGCTCATACTTGGGCTCCCAGTCTGTCTGAAGCAGTGGTGAGAACAGAGAGCCTCAAGCTCAGTTGGGGTAGGGTTTTTATCATAGCAGACGTTGGGGGTGAGTGGATTTCTAAGGTTCAGGATCCCTGATTGACTGACATTTGTCTAGGGGTGTCTTAGTGAAAAGGAGTGGGTGTGTGCTGGGTTAAGGCGTCTGTGATCTTAGCTATAATGGTTGGAATGTTAGGTATTTTCCCCTTGGATGTTGATTGTCCTCTTCCTGGGTGGTGCCTGGGTGGACTCATTTTGTGGTCTTTCCTGGAACAAGGCATTACCTTACAGTAAACTCAGGTCTACTTTCTGGCTGGTCTCTATTGATCCTGTCATGGCAGTAGTATAGCCAAGGTACCCTGGGCTCCATAAATGCCTCTTGTGAGCCACTTGGTATAGTTTTAGGCTTCTTTGATTTTAGCTATGGTTATAGTGAGCAGTTTTGTGCAGGATTCAGCTCATTTAATTTATACTGTATTATTTCTGGCTTTTGTTATGTATTTTGTTCCCAATATAGTGGGATTACAAACGCACAACTCATATCTACATGCCACAGAAAAGTGGAAGAGTTGCTTGATGTTAATGTTTAGCCAGGGGCTAAGAGTAGTGACTCTGGAGTGTATTTCAAAAGGCTCCTTAGAAGGCTGCTTTGTTAATCAGTTTCTAATCTCTGATGAAACCTGATGAAAAGAATGGAGGAAAGACCGTTTCAGAGGCTTCAGGCCTTTGTGACTTGGCTCTCTTGTTTCTGGTCTCATCCCTGGGGAAGCAGATCATTGTTGGAAGGAGAAGGGGGTGCTTGTTGGTTCCGGGCTGCTCGGCTAGCTTAGAACCAAAATAATCACACAGAAACTGTATTAATTAAATCACTACTTGGTCCATTAGCTCTAGCTTCTTATTGGCTCTTACATATTAATTTAACCCATTTCTATTAGTCTGTGTAGCGCCATGTGGCAGTGGCTGACTCTGGTGGCGGCTCCATAGCTCTCCCTCTCCTTCCTTCTCCCAGCATTCAGTCCAGCTTTCCCTGCCTACCTATGTTCTGCCTTTTCAACAGGCCAAGGCAGTTTCTTTATTCATTAACCAATAAAAGCAACACATAGAAGGACCTCTCACACCAGATCATTGTGTTGGGCACATAATGGTTGGCCATTTGGGACAAACATGAGGCAGAAAGCAGAAGAGAAAAGAGTTTGGGACAGAATATGCCCTTCAAAGCACCTCTCAATGATGCCATCATACTACAAATCCATCAGGATCACAAAAGCCATTAGCTGGCAACTGAGTCTTTAACACATGAGCCTTTTGATGTAGCACTTCATACCCCAACCATACAATTGCTTATTAAATAACTGGTTGCAAACTGGAGAAAATCTGTTGACACTGGTGTCACCTGCTAACCTGCTGCCCTTGCTGTGCTTCGTAGTTGTGCAGCACATTGCCACAGAAGCCTTCTGGAGCAAGCCATTTCCAACACACAGGGAAGCTAAGACATTTATAGAACATAATTTAGGGAACTCTGGGCCATGGCTAAAATCACTGCTTACTCTTTTAAAATAAAATTTTATTTGAATATAGCCACACCCATTTTTTTTGGAGCTGAGGGCCTTGCGCTTGCCTAGCTTACCACTGAGATGAATCCCCAACTTGCCACACCCATTTTTTAATGTATTGTGTATGACTGCTTTTATACTATGAAAGATTCGAATAATGTTGAATAGTGTCGAATATAGGCTATAAAATTCTAAAATGTTTACTTATTGATCCTTTTCAGAAACAACAAAAATCCAAGCCTGTTTCCTACTGCTGCTTAGCAAGTTACTACAAACCTGCTAACGTAAACAGCTTGGTGGTTTAAAAACAGGACAGAGAGCTCTTTTCCAGATGAGGCCAGGAAGATGACTCAGATGACTCAGTGGGCAATACATTTGCAATGCGAGCATGAGAACCTGAGTTTGAGGTCCCCATGGTTCATCTGGTGGAGGCAGCTAACCTCAGTGCCTCCCTGTAGTGAGCCAGATGGGAAGCTTGTGGGCCAGCTGGTCTAGCGCGTGGAGCAGTGAAACAAGGGGAAAGGCAAGGAATAGCATTTTAAGTTGCTCTGACTTCCACATGTTTGCTGTGACATACATGTGATCACTCTTACACACACGAATGTGTACATATATACATATCATATACCAACATACACAGAACAACTCTGAAAAGCAGTTTCACTTGGCTGGAGTCAGAGGTATGGCCAAGGCCTGCTCTCTGGCCACTCTAGGGCATGCTTACCTTCTCTAGCTGGAGGCTGCCTGCATCGTCTATTTTGAGCTTCACATCTTGTACTTCCTGTGCCAGGCTCCTGCTTTACTCTTAGAAGGATGCTTATGATTATATTTGGGGCCTGCCCCACTGTTCTGGCATAATCCCTTCCATCTTAAAATCTTTACTCACATCTACAAAGAACTTTGCCTCATAAAATAAATTTGTAGGTTCTAGAGAATAATACCTGAGTATCTTTGGAACCTTGCATATAGCTGATCAGTCTTCCCCTAGTCCCCGCAGGTTTACATCTGCCCTACATGTAAAATGAATTCTCCCTCTCATAATATCCTCCAAAGACTAAACCCATGATGTCAACTCTAGCTCAGAAGTCCTAGATGTCCCCATTTAAATTGTCAAAATGTAGTTATGGGCAAGTTTCTTCGCCTATTTCCTCCTGGTGAAGAATAATGTGCTTCCTAGTTTCTTATGTCCACGGGTCTTTCCATATGTGCTCCCCAAATACAGTGGTGGAGTGGGCAGAGAATCACACTTAACACTCTTTTTCATTCTTAAAGGGAGACGCATGGGGGAAAAAGAAGAAATTAATAGTGCTAAAGAACTTTGAAATCCAACCATGTAAACGTCTTTTAGGCTTAAGGTTTGGGAATACTATTTTCCCTACCCTTGTGTGTGTTCTGCTTGGGTGTTTTTGTGTTACTTTAGTAGAACTGAGTAGCTGTGAGGAGGTCTTACAGTCTGCAAAAGCCTAAAATATTGCTTAGATTGTCCTTGAGAGAATATACACTTGTTGACAGCAGGAATATTTGTCTTTTACTCATTAACATATCCAAGTCTCTAGAATACCATTTGCTATATAATAAACCCTTACTGTAATGTGAAACAAAATGTAAAGATTAAGGTAGCAATGGAAGTGAGGGATAAACCTTTAATATTGCTGAAACCTAGTTTATAGATAAACGAAACATTCATTGATAAAATAGGAAAAAATTTTCTTGGCTTATGAAGAAAGAAATTAACAGCTTAAAATAGCATACTGCACTCAAACAAAAATTACAATAGAATGACCAGTGCTAAAATACATCTTAGAGAGATTATATTGTTGAAAAAGACAATACTAGTCATGTAGATGTAATGGTGCATGTCTGCAACCCTAGGACTTTGTAAACTGAAAGAGAGGGACTGAATTCCAAGTCAACCTGAGCAGTATAGCAAGTTCCAGGCCAGCCTGTGCTATATAGTGAATGGGGGGCAGGGAGAGATAGACTCCAGAGACTGACCTCTTGACCTAGTCTGATTTTAGCCATTCATGATAATTTTAAGTGTCAGAAAAGAATGGGGATAGTGTCCGCAAAGCTGTAAGAGAAAGAATGAGATTTAAGAGTACTTTACAAATTGCTAAGCAAGTTGTATTTCAAATACAGAGACAATAATCAGACTTTCAGACTTGAAAGAATGTAGGGACCATAACATCACATCAACGAGCACTTCTTACAATTCAAATTACAGTAATCCTAAAATTAAGAGTAAATCCTATAATAGGTTGTAGAATATGAGTTAGCAGTGAACATTGAATTTATAAAAGAAAGGATAAAACCACTCTAGGAATTATTGTTAAAACCGAATATAAATATTATACATATATGCATATAAATATTTCTCATAATTCAAAAATTCAAAATTGAGGAGAGATGAGCAAGCAGACAAAAGTGATGTTATATTTACATTAATTTTCTTAGGTTTCATAAGTTAATTTTTTATTTAAAATTTTGTGGCAATCACAAAAGAGCTGAAGTTAAAATATAAACCTTGCACATTTCAGAAAGAAAGCATAACACTTAGTAGAGCACAGTAACTCTAGCTCTGTCAGTAAGGTAGCAAGTAGCTATGTAGGCTACTAAAATTATAGAGAACATAACTGAAGCTGAATTTAAGACTCAGTTCTTTAGTTCCTCCCGTATATTGTGAGTGCTCAGTAACAATAAAGAACCTATAGATAATATATTCAATGATGTAGAACATTCTCATCATGGTGAGAAGTCTCTTGCCTTCTAAGGAACAAAGAAAGTATTCAAAATAAAAGTTGCTACACAGAATGATTAGATGCAGTTAACCCTAAGTATAGTCTGTTAAAAGAGATAGAGATAAAATACAGCCAGCCAGGTGTGGTGAAGGACAGCTCTAATCTTAGCACTTAGGAAGTGTTAGCAAAGAGGATTCCAAATTCAAGGCCAGCCTAAGCTATATAGAAGAATGATTTGAGCCAAAACTTAAAACAGAAACTAATTGTAGAAATCCTTTTAACAGGTTTTTTTTTTTTTTTTTTTTTTTTTTTTTTGGAAACAGGGTCTCATTGTGAACCTTGCTCACCTTGGATGAGTTCTGCTTGCCTCTACCTTCCAAATATTAGGGTTTTCCAGCACCCCAGTGTTACTTGAAGTTTATATAGCCAGGTGGTGGTGCCTGCCATTATTCCCAGCACTTGGGAGGCAAAAGCAGGTGGATCTCTGTGAGTTCAAGACCAGCGTGGTTTACAGAATAAGTTCCAGGACAGCCAGGCTACACAGAGAAGTCCTGTCTTGAAAAAATAAATCATACAAATAATATTGAATTCACATATAGTATAAACCTCCAGGCCCAGCATTGGGAGGCTGAGAAAGGAAGATTGTGAATTTGAATCTAACCTGGGCTAGACAATGAGATTATAATAAATTATAATATTTCATATCTGCAGGACATTATTCCATATTTCTACTTGAAGCATCTTATGTTTTTAAATAAAATTTATCAAATAAGGAAGTATCATATCAATTTTTAAAGTACATGTGTATGTAGATGTGTGGGCATAGACATGCAATAGCACACTTATGGAGATCAGAGAACAACTTTCTGAAGTAAATTGTCTTCTTATATAATGTGGGTCTCAGGGATTGAACTCAGGCCACCCCTTATCAATTCCTTAACACATGGAATTCCCTTCATGTACTGTCTTGTATTAGTATTTAAAAGCAAAAACTAAATGATTACATATCCAAAGAATATTGTCAGAATTCAATGCCTGTTCTTTTTTTTTTTTTTTAAAGAAAACATTGAGAAACAGAAAAAGGTGAAGAATAAATTGACAATTAAAGTATATCATAAACTTAAAACTAGGGATACAGCTCAGTGGTAAAGTGAGTTCAGGGTTCTGAGTCTGATCCCCTAAATAGCAGCATTGCAGTTAATTTAATGGGAAGCATTAAATAGGATAAAATACCTAATATTACCATTCTTTTAGAATATTAACTAATACAGTCACTTGGTAAGAAGCAAAAGAATATTGTTTTGAAAAGAAAATAGCGAGGATCTAGGAAGGATCTTGTTATATTATTAAGTGAAAAAGGAAAGGTCAGCATTCAGGGTTAAGCATTTTAAAAAATCTTGGTGTTATGGTTAGTGCTAATAACTTCCTTACTAAGAAGTTATTTTCAGTTAAGTGGCATTGAAGACTTGGTGGGTGAGGAGAGACAAGTGTTAACATTTGTTTTTTACTGATCTTTTTTAATACTTAGAACCAGTTTTGTTAAATTAATTGCTTTTATAATTTAAGGAGTAAACAGTGAGTGGACTCTGAGTTTTTCATACTTTTTGCTCCCACTGTCCTAACAGAATGAGTCAGTTGTGGCTATTTTAGATGATGTGAAGAGGAGTTGAGAAAGGGGGAGTTTGATTGCCAGTTTAGGAGTAGTATAGATGAATAGAGGACATGAGTAGGAGGATGAAAGGCTAGCCTTTTAAAGAATTATGTGAAACCACATAGCTTAGCACACAGCATCTGCCTACTTTTAATGCTTGGCAGAAAGAGCTGAAGTCATTGATGATTGTCAGTTAGGGAACCTGTGGGTGAGAAGGCGGGAAGAGGGAATGAATGAGCGTATCATATGTTAATTTCATATAGAAAGATTCTCTAGTCTGATGGCGTTTTAGGATTTGGGGAAATTTTAGCATAGGGCTTTCTATAATATTGCCATTATCATCATTATTATTGTTTATTATCTGTATTTTAAATTACACGTTTTTTTTTTTTCATTTGTCGTTTGTTTTTTCTTTTTCACCCTATTGGAGTGTGTCTTCCAGGGCAGTATTTGTTGAACTAGTGGTGGTGGTGAAGTCACTATGAAGACAATTAGGAATTGGTTAGAAGTGGACTCTAGGGAGAGAACATTTTGATTAAACTCATGCTAATTAATTTGTCTTTTAGTCTGACCAAGGACATGACTGGAAAGGAAGATGTGTACCGAGGCCCAGCCATCAGGGCTCTCTGCAGAATCACAGATGTGAGTTCTCTTTGTTTTAGTAGGTTGCTAAAGGAGACTATCTTTAGGTAGCATGCAGATCTAGACCCCAAGTCTGACTTGGTGGATCTTCAGTGTGAAGAAAGGTGACCACCAGAGAGGTTATTAACTCCAGTATTTTTCTCCATCAGCTTGTTTTTCCTTTTATATATTGTAGTCTCGTCTTTTCTGTTTGCTGTCATGAACTATTATACTTGGGTACATCATACATAGGAAACAAAAACCTCATTCCATACTACCTTTTTACAGAAGCTTTATTGTATACTCAGATCTCTCAGGATTTGAGGTAAACCTTTAACAAAAGAGGGACTAGAGCATCTGTCAGGAAATCATCAGTGCGGTTTCCCTTAGCCACAGTGGTAATCCATCACTTACCAGTGATGCATACTTGAGGGTAGATATGTGACTAGTCACCAGAAAGCTGGTAGATTGTGTCTACCTTGCCCGGGTCATTTGTTTACTCTTACCTATTCTGTTCTATGTGGAAAGGTGAGATTATATAGCTGTCTCTTCTAGGAACTCGGAGTAGGAAAATTTAAAAGGGTCAGGATTGCCAAGCAGATTAAATAATCGCTGCAGATTTATGCTTGGGTGTGTCTCTGAATTGCAATCTTTTCAAGGTTTATAATTTTTTTGAGATAAGATCATTAACTCACTACATACCTCAGACTGACCTTGAATTCATAATCTTTCTGCCTCAGCCTCCTGAGTGCTAAGATTAAAGGTGTGGATCACCATACCTGCTTCACGTTTTATAATTTGATCCAGATCAAATTGGAAATCTTATAAATCTAAATACTAGAAGAAATAATATAAACAGCTTGATTTATTTTTGCTACCTTACTATTTTGTTGCTTTCTTTTTAGTATTCTTAGTATAAGACTTAGAAATATTATTGTTCGCAATAAAATTATTTTTAATCTCAATGCTGGTCTTAGTATATCTACTCATTTGTATCGGCCACTACCCTTCCAGGACAAAAGCCTTTTTCCATGTTTAAAAGAACCTTACTTCCAAAAGATTCCATGCTGAGGGCTTGCTATAATAGTGTATTATACATTTAATTTCTTATGCCTTAAAATAATCAGAAATTGCATTCGATGTGTAGAATTGTTCAAGATGTAGAAAATGCACTTTTTGTACAGAAATATCTAACCATCTTCAGGATTTCAGAAGGACCCTCCACTCCCATATAGGAATTTCTTTTTCTTTTCTTTCTTTCTTTTTAGGGGGAGACAGAGTCTAACTAATTTGCTTAGGTTGGCCTTGAACACACACATACATGCATACACACTTTGTCTCTTTCTGTATGTGTGTGTGTGTGTGTGTGTGCACGTGCACGTGTGCTCATGTGTAGCTTGTAGTGGTTTTGAGTTCTGTTCTCTAGGATATTATTACTATATATAATCTTTTATTACAAAATGAATATTTACACAGAACACATATATGTCCAGTTTTCATACATCTTTTATGGGTAGTTATTTAAATGAATGGTTTTAACAACTTTTTCTTTTTGAATGTTATTAGGGAACAATGTTGCAAGCTATTGAAAGATACATGAAGCAGGCCATTGTGGATAAAGTCTCCAGTGTATCCAGTTCAGCACTTGTATCTTCCTTAGTAAGTGATGAGGCAGCAGCTGTGTCTTATACATGGTCTTGTTTCTAGTTAAAACAAATTTCACTATTGTTCTCTCACAAGAGGAACAGTCAAAAATGTGTGTGCATTCTGTTACTTTATCCAGCTGTGTTTTATTTAGAAGAATACTGATCAGTTTTAATGGGCAATAAAAACTTGAACTTTGCATGTTTGGAAGCTGTGGGGAACCTGAAAATTGTGCACCTACTGAAAGTGGTGCGTAAGATAAGAGCAGTGAACAGGAAAGAAACAGCGTTGGTTTTTATGTTCTTCCTTTGTGCCCCATATGTTTGCCTTTTTCCTTTTGTCCTTAGCTCTCCTTGGTTTCCTGTATCTATGTCCTTTAAAGTCTCCCTTACCACTTCTGAATTTCCTTTCAAGAAGTGACCTTTTGCTTCAGTAATAGCTTTTCTTTCTCCTTTCATCAACACAATTATTCATTACAACCTTACACATTGCATTTGGTTAAAATCAGGAAATGTGGAACTAGGAAGACTGCTTGGTTGATTAAATGCTTGCCAGTGAGCATGAGGACTTGAGTCAGAGTTTCAGAACTCACATAAAAAGACACGCATGGGACATTTGCTTGTAATTCCAGCTCTGGGGGCTGGGGGTGGGGAGAGGCAGATTTCTGGAGCTCACCAGCTAGCCAGCCTAGACAATTGTCAGGTCCCAAGTTCTAGTGAGAGGTCTTATATCAAAAAATAAGTTTGATGTCTAGCCTCTGTATACATGTGCACACCCACCCACAACATCTCACCCCCAGGAACAAACATACCTACCCACACATGCATTCAGATCATTAGAACACTGAAATTACAAGACTGCCTGATTCTAGGATGTAATGGATCAGGCTTTAGACCAAGGAGTATATCATAGTCTGTCTCTTCCAGGGGAATTTTCTGGAAGTAAAGCTTATATTAACATTATTTAAGTACATTCTATATTTTCCCCCTTTTGTTGCTTTCTTTAGCTTGCCTCTTTCAGCTTACAAAGGAATGGGTGTTTATTACTTTGCAAAGAGATATTGAGAAAAAAATTACAGTTTATAGTTGTCCTACGAATAGAGACATTGTAGACTTAAAAAGAAACAATATTTTCAGTGTTTGGGAAATGTCTTTTAGTAATTTTGCAAGAAATTTAACTCACATTTCTAATGTCTAATGGTCATGCATTATATATTCTCCCTTTTTTCCTAATTAGCACATGATGAAGATAAGCTATGATGTGGTGAAACGATGGATAAATGAAGCCCAAGAAGCTGCATCGAGTGACAATATTATGGTGCAGGTACTATCTTTGAGTCTTGTCATCTTATGTTTCAGGACAAAGTACTGGTTATCCAATATTAAAGGCAATTTTTTGACATATTAATCCACTTATTAGTCATTTTATCTACTAGGTATCTTACAAATTTTGATTATTTCCATTGGCTTTCAAGTGTTTAGTAGAAAATAGATGATCTCCTGTAGGAGTGTTCAGGGAAGACTGTCCTTTCAGTAGTACATAGACATGCTTATTGCAAAGGGATTCACAATGCTTTCCAGTCTTTCACTTGAAAATAATTTGTGTAAAAGGAAACTCTGTTTCTTAGGGTGTTGATGATATCTATTGCAAAAATAGTCAATTTTACTGTGTAAAACATTTTATTAAAAAGATCTTAAGATATTTAGTAGGCTATTCTTACCTAAAGGAATATGATCAAATTTTTAACTGATGGTTTTGTGTGAAGTCTCTGTATATGTTTGACCAAGTATTAATATTTACAGCTTCTTATATTAGCATATTTAATAATCTGGAAAACAGTCATTTTTCTGTTCAAAGACATCTATTTATTGGTCTAATTCTGATCATTGTACTTTTATACAAAGCATCAGGATGATGACACTCTCCTAACCTACTTTAGGAGATTAATCTTTTGTTAAGGTGATAACAGATTTAAAGCCACTTGAAGGGGCCTTGAACCAGGTACAGTGGAATGTACTTATAGTCCCAGCACTCAGCAGGGGAGGATCACTTGAGTTTATGAGTTTGAGACCAACCTGAGAAATCCAACAAACCCTGTTTATAAGTAAGTAAATCTGTTACGCTGGCAGAACCTTGGATCTGAAGGTGTAAGCCAGTGTTGAAACTGCTAGATCTAGCTTCAGATTGTCTGGAATCCCTTTCTTACTTGTCTACTCTGAATTTAAAACTTCTGAAGTAAATTAGACTCATTTTTAGTGTTCCCTGTGTTTAATTTCATATAAAGATACTGTATTTTGTCCATTTGACTTGCACATCTTTTGTCTAGTTCCATCAGTTGTCTTTCCTGTAGGTATCTTATCATCATCCTAAGCCCATGGTGCACTTTTTCTTGTTCTTAGTACCATGCATTGGGAGTGCTTTATCACCTTAGGAAGAATGATCGCCTCGCTGTCTCCAAGATGTTAAATAAATTCACCAAATGTGGTCTGAAATCTCAGTTTGCATACTGTCTGCTGATTCGAATTGCTAGTCGCTTACTGAAAGAAAGTGAGGATGGGTAAGTACACTAAGCTGAGCTGGCTTCAGTTTACACGTTAATGCACCTTATAAAGGAATTGATTTCTTTTATGAATATTTTTAGGAAAGCACTGACTTTACAGATTAAAAAGAAATTTTTTTACTTTAATGTTTGCATATATATAATAATTATTAATAATATACCTACAAACTAATGGTGGACAAAAATACTATTGATCATAAGTTGTACAGATGACTGAATATGATATCTAGGAGCGATATTAAGGATGATCTTGTATATCTTGTATTTTTATAAGAGAGAATGTTGATATACTAAATCTGCCCAGGGTTACTATGTAAATGTGCTTTAGAGGTGGACTTAGCAGTAATATTGTAGCAGTCTAGAGGCTGTGGGGGAGAACAGGAAGAGGGTAGGGATCTTTCAAGGTACAGCAAACTTGAAACAAAGAAGGCTCCTCATCCTAAATGGCTGTGGTTTCTCTTTTTAACTTATAGACAGGATCTCTCCAGGTTAGCCTCTCTTGCCTCAGCCTCCCTAGTGCTGGGATTACAGGCATGCATTACTACCTGGCCAATTATGGCTTAATTTTAAAATAGCTTTCTCATTTGATCTCTTAACACTAGGATCTCTAGACTAGTTGCGTTTCAAAACATTGCTGAGAAGGGAAGCATAATAATCTGTCTTTCATGTCAGCCGTGACTGTAGTGTGCTGAATTTGATTAAAACCAAAATAACAGAGCCCAAGGTTAGCTACTGGCTTCTCATAACAGAAAAGACTTGCTATTTTCTTGTTTTAAGTATTATTTTATGCCAGTCTGTACTATACTTTTATAAGCAATGCTTGAGTTTAATAGTCAAAGCAAAGAGGCAAGAACAGTGTGACTTTAATGAAGAAAAAGTATTAGAAACAAATTCACTGATGACCACTGCTAGTTAACAGTAACTTCAGTAGCAGTTTCACCTTAGGGTACCTTTGCTAATTATGGTAGATACACTTTTTCATGAGAGTGCTTTTTGATAGTTGAGACTGACCCTACAGCTCTTAGAACTTTTGGAATCCGGTATAGTAATCTTGCAGTTTCCCATTCTTTTAACTTGAAAGGTATATTTATACCTTATAGATGGAATAGTTATGCTTTTAGATGTGAATTTGATCCTGGTAGTAACTGGCACTTGTGACTTAAACAGCTTGACATCTCTTAACAGCCTTAACTTTGAATTTATCTGTCAGAATTATTGCAGTGTTTTAAGTCAAGTACATTGACAGTAAAGTGGACAAATTACTAAAGAACAAAGTATTATTCTTGACCATATCTAATGTAGTTTATATACAAACCTTTTGTAACAACTGAAATCCCAAGCTGATAGTGTTACGTAGTAGTGATTCTTTAAACATTTGGCTGTGCAAACCATCTGTCTACAGATATGTCAAGGTAATCGGGTATTTTTGATGCTTACCATCCTACTCCTCTGTTGTGTGACAAAACTTTTCCTGGTGAGACATAATATACACATCTAGTCACCCCAGATGGGGAACTGAGGACAAACCAAAGTACAGATACCACTTAAGTTCAATTTCATGAATGAATGAGTTTTACAGGATGATGGTGGAAGGTTACTTACAGGCGCAGAAATGACTCAAAGCTGCACCATCAGGGCCCACCACAGGATGACTAACAGCTCATAAAAGATGGGAACCTGGAGCACACTGCATAACCAGGAGGCAGCTCAACAGCTTGGACAGTGTTCTTTCTACGTGACTCTGGTTTAAGCCTCTTCCAGGCAGGTGGTTGGTGTCAGATACTTCTTTGTAGCTTTTCTCCTCTGAAAGTCTTCTTTGTAGCTCAGATTGTCTACTCAGACAATCTTTGCAGCTCTGTTCCCATTACTTAATCTGGCAGAGAGTGGGCCTAGTGAATCTGGTCAGTTTCAGGAACTTCCTGAAACTATTTTGAGTTATTTACCTTCCTACTTATGGAGCTTCCCTGCAGGATGGAACATTTCAATATTGGAAGAGACTGTTAACATGCCATTCCACCTCTTCCTTTGACTGGGCCAGATAGACATCCTTTCCACTCTTTTTCTGTAATCATCTCTGAGCCTTGGAGGGGGTGACTATAGAACTTCACTGTGACTAAGAAATAGACCACCACAGTGATATGCCACAGTAATAACCACTTCTTCTCAGGAGCTTCACCAGTGGTTATGGGTTGAGGCTTACAACAGTGATCTATCTATAAAACACACATGTTTAGAAGGCAGTTTGATAAGCACATCACATCTATCTAGAAAAACCATAGGACTTGCTTCCTTATTGGTAACCATGACCTCCCTATTTACAGATTTTTGTCCTGGCTTACAGTATCTGACATGAAAGTCCCTTTTGTGGAGAAGGACTTAAATCAGTTGGTCTTATTCACAATAGCCAAGCCACTATTACACAAACAGGCACATCCTGCCTGGCATATTGCTGTTTCAACACTGAGGGTCTATAGCCAAGCAGGAATGTTGGTGACAGTTCTTCACCAGTAGCCTCCCTGGCCCCTTCTAGCACTATGAAAGCCAGCCAGCAAGGTGTAAGCTTCCTGTTCAGTCTCAGCTTTATTTTTCCATTTCTGTAGTCATAGTATATACATGAATTGTCTTCATCAATAGGATCTTACCGTCTAGTGCTGGGATACAGCCAACAGCAGTAGCAATAGCCTTCATGATTTGTGGGGCCTCGGGGGCTTCCTTAGCCAACAATTCACAGGAAAGTAATCTACCCCTGGCATAGGGTTTTCATTCAGTAACTTTATGGACTCTGGGAGTGTCCATTTTCACCCATGTAGGATACCTTTTGGCTTTGTTTCCCTATCAGTTAACCCAGCCTTCGTAGGGTTGTAAGGTAGGTGGAAGTACCCTTGCACCTAATTGTCTCTCCAGTGACTTTCCAAGTATGCAAAACACCCAGAGGTCAGCATTGTGTCATCTTTAAAACAAAACCTTTTCCAGAGGGTGGGCAGGACAAGGCAACATGCTAAACTACCATCCCATAACAAATAGTGGGGTTACACAGATAACCTTAGGGAAGCACCATCAAAGTGCTTGGTCATCTGTTCTGAGCAAGTGTCAGATGACCCCAAAAGTTTGCAAATAAGAAGATACTAAAGGAGAACTTAAGCAACTTCTAGTACAGCATGGAAAAATTCTATCCATTTCTATCAGTTGCTTCCTCCACAGATCAGAGTTGGATACAAAGTGTGGACAGGAGGTGCTAACTTAATTCATTCTTAACCTTCAGACCTTTTCTTTGAGCTGTTTATATTTCCTGGAGGTCTTCCATTGAGCCGTCCTATATTTCTCTACACCTGATAAACTCAGTGGGCTTGGCCTAGTCTGTTTAAACCTACACCCAAAGCCAAAGGAGACTGTGGTCTTGCTCTCCCTTGCTGTACCTGTTGGCTTTCTGGGACAGAGAGGACCTGGGTTGGCACTGTGGATGGAGCTGCAGCTGCTGGGCTCTCCATTCACAACACCTGGCTGTTGGAGGGGGTTCCCAAATGGGCAAACCATCTAAACTAGTGTAACCTTTTGCTGGAGGGAAATGTACCCTAGTAACTGAGGTTTTGATCACCCTTGGAACTGCTTGGTTATCTTCACCTGTATTATTGTTCTTCTGTGGACTGCTCCTTAGACTTCAAAGCCTTCCAGAGATCCTTAGCACAGAATTTCATTTTATCAATTCTTACTTAGGAACTGTAGCTTGACACAAATCCTGCCACATTTGTCTTCGAGTAACCCAGACAGACCTCTTCTTTTGCTTTATCATTTTCTCATCCCTAGGGTGCTTTTACTTTATGGACACTCTTTACATGCTGGTCTAAGTCACTGAGAGCTGCGTAAGCTTGTCCTACTTCATAAAGATCCTGCCTCACACCAAAGGGCCCAGCAAAGCCACTAAAGCTCCATACCAGCCTCAAGGTCCCTGCAGGATCAACCTTTTCTTTAACTTCTCTTGTAAACACAGTTCTATCTGGGCTAGTGAACTGGGGTTCAAACATAGTTTCTCTAATTCCTAGTTCCCTTAATAGCATCTGCCCCTTTTCTCCAGCCCTTGATACTTATGGGGACATCAGATGGGTATAGCCCAGTGTTCCTAATGACTTTGGTAAGCCAGTCTGACTTCCTTCATACTGTACAGGTTATGCAGCCTTTGCCTTAAAGGGGGATGGGTAGTTAGTTAGATGACTCAGTTTTTCTGACTCTACAGCAGTCAAACAGATCCCATATGCTCCTGTGTCCCACAGCCTCTCAAGCCGTGCTATGACAGGCTCTTTCATTGTTTGCTTAAAAGTCTTTCCAAATTCTAGAAGTTCAACTGCCGAATATTCCCTGATCACCCTAGTTTCTTATACCAGACTATTGGAAAGGTCCCCACCTTTATGTTGGGTGACAGTTTTTTTTTTTCTCTTTTCCTGTTAAAAGTTGAACCCTTTAGTTGTCTTTTATTGCTTTTACTATGTTCTCCTCTTCTTCACTTTCTGAATCTTTCCATGGTTCTTGGATCCCACAAAGAGTGTTGGCACATGAATCTAACTTGTACTCCCTTTTCCTTATGGCCCACAAGCCTTAAGCAATAAGCCAGCACCTCTATCTTGTCTTATACTTTATCTAATTTACTTGCCCAGTCAGAAGCTAACCCAGAGGATGCTAATTGGATATCCCTTCTTGTTGCAGTTGCTTCTTTACACAGACGACTTCCTGCTTTACACAAACAATTTCCTGTTTAGCTGTCATCTTGGCTTCAAATGAATTTCTGATTTCACCCAACAGGCTGAGCTGCTGCTTGCTGACAGTCTTGACCCTTGTCCACTAATCTCTAAGACTGTAAAATTTCCTTTAAACCTTAAAATGTTTTCAGGGCATCTTCATCTTCATGTTTACATTTCATGTCTGCTACTACACAAATGAAGTCTGGCGTCTGGGATTCTCCCCACAGACACTCCTAGTCCTGATGGCTCACCCTTAGTTACATGTCTCACTCCCCTGCAGAGCCATGCCTGCTGCTGTCATAGCACAGAGGTGCAGTAACACACACAGAATCTCCTCTGAGCATGGTCCTCTCTCAGTCTGCTCAGCTTCAGTTACATGCCTCTCTACCCATAGCCTGGATCATGTATCATGTATCCACTTCTCACCAACTCTTCGTTTGTTCTTTGATGTCTCTGTTTGGGTGCCGATTATGTAATATGACTAAACTTTTTTTTCCTAGGGAGATATGAATAGATACCTGAAAGGGAACTGACAACAGACCAAAGTATGGATACAACCAAAGTCCAGCATGGTGAACCAATGTGTTTTATTGAGGGTATTTACAAGAATATGGGTAGGATATTACTTATAGGAGCAGAAATGACTCTGACAGCTATATCACCAAAGCCTTTCCTAATTCATGTATTCCAGGACAGTAAGGGATATGTCTCAAAAAAAGTCAACAGATGGCACTTGGCAAATGGTACCTGAAGTTGTCTTTTGGCTGCTACACACATGAACATGAACCTATACTCTCTCTCTTTCTCTCTCTCTCTCTCTCTCTCTCTCTCTCTCTCTCTCTCTC
>NW_026067921.1:8433750-8494370 GCF_014885135.2 Alexandromys fortis
AAAGTAACTATATAAAAATGTTTAAAGATTTAGTTTAGTGGATATGTAAATGGGTAAGAAATTTCACAAACCATTACAGACATGAAAAAAAAATCTGATCAAAATACATCATCAGAAATAAAAATATATTTGAAAATTAATTACAGTGGGAAAGAGATTAGAGAATTTTGGACAGTTCAATGGAAACTAACTAAGCTGAAATATAGGAAGAAAATAAGGGAGAAATGAATAGAATACTTGAAGGCTAGGGAAAAACATCATAGTCTAATGTATCTGCAGTGTGACTCAGAAAGAGAACAGGGAATAGGCAAAGTGAGTATTTGAAGAGATAAAAGTCAGCTGCAGATCCAGGGATGCTGGTGAGTTCAGGTAGAGTGAATAAGAGTGAACCACATCTAGTCTCGGTTAAGAAAGCCTACAAGACGGAACTGAAGAGAGCAAAGCAGGTTAGAGTCAAGGAGATGAAAGTAAGAATGAAAGTTGCTGTGATGTTCTTCATCATTGTCAGCTTGACCGGACTTAGATAACCTAGGAGACACACTTCTGGGTGTGTCCTGGCCTGAATATGGCCTAGGGTTCCCAAATGAAGAAAAGGTAAAAAAGGAGAGTGTGAACTGGCATCAGCATTCATCTGTCTCTGCTTCCTGACCTTGGGAGGAATGTTTCCAGCTGCTGATACTCCTGCTACCACAGCTGGAGCCACTTTCACTATTATGTGAGCCAGAGTAAACCCTTTTTCATTTGGTTTTATCGTAGAAATAAGAAGAAAAATAACTGATATAGAAAACTTATTCCAGAAAGTGGGGCTGTTGCTGAGACGACCTGACCATGTGTCCCAGTTACTTTGGAACCGCTTTTTGTTGGTTTGTTTGTTTGAGACAGGATCTATCTATGTAGTTCTGCTTGTCCTGGAACTGTGTAGATCAGACTGGCCTTGAACTCAAGAGATCCCTCTGCCTATGCTTCCTGGAGAGGCCGAGGCAGGAGGATTGCCACTAGTCTGGGCTTCATAATGAGTTTCAGGTTAGTCTGGCCTACAGAGTAAGACACTGTCTCAGTATACATACATATGTATTATATGTGTGTATACATACATATATGTACACACACATAATTAAAATAATAGAAATAAAAACTTGGAAACTTCATTGAACTGTGATGTCTAGAGATGGAGTCTTTGAGAAGTGCTTAGGACTAGATAAAAACATTAGGGTGGAACTCCCGTGGTTGGGTACTGATGCCTTTTCAAGAAGAGGGAATATTGAGGATATAGCTTGTACAAACACCCTCTGACTCTTGCTGTGCCCTGTATTCTGGCCATCCTCCCTTAAAGTAATCTCTATAATCTTTTGTAATTAAACCATGAAATTACCAGGGTTTCTAGATAAAGGATTAGTATCCAAAGTCAGTTTCTTATTCAGGCAACCAATAAATATGATAGAATTTTGAAAAGATAGCATGATTTATATTTTTATTGAACTAAGGACTGTAGGAATAAATTTTCCAAAAATGTGTCTCTTCACAGAAAATTATAAAATATTATTTAATGTGCTACTTGAAAAAATCAAAGTATATATTTTGTTTTTATACTGAAATATTCAATATTATAATAGTGTCATCTCTTTTAGACTGACCTGTGGATTCCATGAATCTATAGCAAAAGAAAACAAAAACAAAAACACCTCAGTCACTTTATAAATACCAAACAGAAATGCATACACTGTATGAAAAGACATGTACAAGAAGGTTTAATCTTAAGATGTAACAGTCCAAGTGTCCATGAGCACTGGAGTCCAAAAATAAATTACCATGTGTTCATACAAATATTATATGATAGAAATGAACAATTACTTTTTAATGCAGCCCCACGGTTAAATCTGAGATGTCATGCACAAAAGAATACATCCTGGGCCTGGGATGTGGTCCAGTGTTAGAGCATGTGCAAGACCATAGGTTCAGTCTGCAGCACAGGGAGGGGGAAAGATAGAGAAAGAGAGAGATTGATTGGTTGATTGATTCCATGTATGCTAATTTCAGTGGGAAGAGCTTGATATCTTAGCAGGGTATCACTGTGTATCCAAATTCTAGCCTGGAACTCAAAATGACTCTCCTGCTTCAGCCTCTTGTTGTTTAATACTGGGATTATGGGTATATGCCATCATACTTGGCTCACTAATATTTATTTTATACTTAATAGATAAAATTAATAGAAAGGTTAAGATAGGGCTAGAAGTTTGATTCAGTATTCAGGATAGAGCATTTGTCCAGCATGCATGAGGCCTTGGGTTTAAATTTAGTTCTGTCAGAAAAAAGAAAAGCCAGGCAGTGGTGGTGCACACCTTTAATCCCAGCACTTGGGAGGCAGAGACAAGACAGGTGGATCTCTGTGAGTTAAGAGGACAGCCTGGTCTACAGAGTGAGTTCCAGGACAGCCAGGCTATACAGAGAAACCCTGTCTCAAGCAAACAAAAACAAAAGCCAAAATTAAAATAAAACCAAAAAGCAGAAAGAAAATAGTGCTTATCTTTGAGGTAGTGTTCATGAGTTGACCTGAAGGTGCTTCTGGAGTTCTTGAAATACTTTTCTTATGTTAATTTTATAATAATTCCCTTACGAATCACATACTGCATTATCAATTGTTACATAACAAATTAGTCTAAAGTTCAACAGAATAAGATAATCTCAAACAATAAACATTTATTTTCCCAAACAATTTCTGTGCCTTTTTCTTTTCTGCTCTTTTCTTTTTTTACATAAATGGACACTGTGCTTTCATTTCCAGCCACCCAGATCTGAATAATCACACAAAAACTATATTAATTACAACTGGTTGGCTCATGGCTCAGGCATATTCCTAACTAGCTCTTACATCTTAAATTAACACATTTCTATTTTGTATTTTACCATAAGGCTCATGGTTTGTTACCTCACATCTTGCTTTTTGGGTGGCTACAAGGCATCTGCCTGACTCTGCCTTCTTTGTCCCTACATTCAGTTTAGTTTTCTCACCCAGCTACATTCTGCCCTTCCATAAGTCAAAGCAGCTTCTTTATTAACCAATGGTAATAAGACATATTCATAGCATACAGAGGGGAATCCCACATAATTTCTTTTTTTTTCATATTTTCCCCCTGTATATTTTTTGAGCCTAGGGTCTTATGTTCCCCGAAACTCAACTATGCAACCCAGACTGACCTTGAATTACTGATTCACTTGCCTTTTCATCCAAAATTATCATAGTCATGTTCTGTTATACTCAGCTAACTACTAGATGTTTGGTGTCTTTCTTGCAGTTGCAGTCAGGATAATTGTTTGGGTTGCAGTCATTTTGGAGCCTGAAAATTTGACTTCTAAATTATTTTGCTGGTGTTCTGTTGGCAGAGGTATCTCCGTTCTTTGCCATGCCTGCCTCTCCATAGTGTTGCTTGAGTATCTTCACAGCATGGGCATTCTCCAGAACAATAGAGAAAAGGGCATAATTTTTTCTGACCTAGTCTTCAGAAACATACCAACTGTTGTGTTGGATAGAAAGACTAGCCATATTAAAAGGAATAGATAAAGGGATCAAAGAATCATTGGGGACTGTTGTCAAGTTTGACTACTATGTTAGCTGTAGACTGCCATAACAAAATACTTGAAACTGAAGGCTTACATGGCATGTTCACTGCTCTGTATGCCACAGTAGCTAACCCACGAGTTTCCTGCAGTTCTCCTGCCTCTCCTCCTATCTTGCCTTTGGACCACCCTCCTTTGGAGCTCAGCATACTGAGGTCTGCTACTCTGCCTGATTTTGTGTGTGTTGTAGGAATCCATACTCAGGTCCTTACTCTTCCATAGCAAACACTTCATTCACCAAGTCATCTCTCAGCCCAGAAGTTGGTATTTCTAAGTCAAAATTTTTGAGTGTTGAGATATGTGTGTATGCATGTTCTCATAGTGAGTACATGTACTTGTAGGTCAGGTACATATACATGTTCATGTGGAAGCCAGAAATTTACATCAGATATCTTCCTTGATTGATTTCTACTTATTTACTGAGGCAGAATTTCTGAGCCCAGAACTTACTGATTCACCTAGTCTAGTTAGCCAGCTTCCCCAGGGCATTCCCTGTCTCAGTGTTCTGAGAACCTGGATTACAGGCCAGTTGATGCTCCCACACAGTTTTTATGTTTTATGTAGGTATTGGAGATCCAAACTTATATATTTATTATTAAAGAAAATTACTTTTCATTTTGCATACCAAACCCAGTTCTCTTTCCCTCCCCTTCTCTCACCTTCCCCCTCCCCTTCCCATACTCCATCCACTCCTCAGAGGGGATAAGGCCTTTCTTCGGGGGTCAACAAGGTCTGGCATACCAGCTTGAGGCAGGACCAAGGCCCCCCCCCCCCCATATCAAGGTATCGTACCATAGGGAATGGGCTCCAAAAAGCCAGTTCGTGCATGTGTGATAGGTCCTGGTGCAACTACCGGGGCTCCCCGCAACATATCAAACCACATAACTCACCCACATTCAGAGGGTCTAGTTCGGTCCCATGCAGGTTTCCCAGCTGTCAGTCAAAAGTCCATGAGCTCCCAGTAGCTCAGGTCAACTACATCTCCTGGGTAAAATGGGAGGGGAGGTAGGAGGGAGGGGATGGGGATGGGAACGTGAAAGATCAGGGAGATACAAGTTGGGGGAAGGACGGAGTAGGAGAGCAATGAAAGAGATAACTTGACAGAGGGAGCCGTTATGGGGTTAGGGGAAAACCTGGTGTTAGAGAAATTCTCAGGAATCCACAAAGATGACCCCAGCTAAGACTCCTAGCAATAGTGGAGAGGGTGTCTAAAAGGGCCTTGCCCTTTAATCAGAATAGTTACTACCCTAATTGTCATCATAGAACCTACATCCAGTAACTGATAGAAGCAGATGCAGCAACCCACAGCCAAGTACTGGGCAGTTGAAGAGAGGGAGGAGGGATCATATGAACAAGGCGGATCAAGAGTATGATGAGGAAAACCACACAAACTTTGGTCTTCATACTTGGTGACATGCACTTTATCCACTGAGTCGTGTTCTTAGCTTCTAAACCATTTTTTAAAATTATTAAAATTGCCGGGCAGTGGTGGACAAGCCTTTAATTCCAGCATTTGGGAGGCAGAGACAGGTGGATCTCTGAGTTCAAGGCCAGCCTGGTCTACAGAGTGAGTTCCAGGACAAGTTCCAAAGTTACTGAGAAACCCTGTCTTGAAAAAAAAAATTAAAATTATAATAATAAGCTCTGTGATTCCAGGGGATTCCCAGAATAATAAGTTGTGGTTAGTATATGGTATTAGAAATAAAAGGGTGCGCTTTTTTTGTTTGTGAAGAAAATTATAATTAAACTTATATAAGGTTATTAGGGGCAATGATAAAGTGATACATATAAGCAGGAGACAGGATGAAAATGTCAGTGTTTTAGATAGTTCTTGCTGTGCCCAAAATTGGCCTCAGATTTCTTAAAATAAGCATTTATTTTACAGTCGCCATCATCAGGGATCTGGTAGCAGCTTAGCTGACTAGTTCTGATGTGGGTGACTTGTGAGTATACAGTCAGGTTGGTCAGGCTGCAGTCCTCTGTTACTGGAGGATCTGCTCATATTTGCTGTTGACTTCTCCCTGGCTACTGGCCAGATCTTCCACCCTTGAGAACTTTTTATGGGCTGTCCAGTGTCCACTTAGCATGACAGCCACTTTCTCCCAAAGCAAGTGCGTACGGGAGAGAAGCTCACTTGGGAGCTACAGTGCTTGTGACTCAGTCTCGGAAGTGCTGTGTTGTCGCTTTTCTCATAGCCTCCTGATGCAGCAATGTACAAGGGAGCTACGTGGGATTTGAGTGGTTAGCAGTGCAAAAATACATCATTTATCATAATAAACTCAAGTATTACCTATTGAAAGAGGCTCAGATTAAAAAAATAGTAAGATTATGGTTGGTTCCTATGTCACCAATAAAAAAATTGACCTCGTATTTAGGATGCTCTTCCAGAAGACCCAGGTTCAATTCCTAGCTTCCATATGCCAGCTCACAACTGTTTGTAACTCCAGTTCTAAGGAATCTAACACCCTCACACAGAGATACATGCAGGCAAAACACCAAAACACATTAAAAAAGGAATAATTAAAAAATAAGGCACATACAGAAAATGAAAAAACTTATTTATATGTATATTATGTGTATAGGACTGAGTGACTGTGTACATTAGGAAATAGCATTTTGTAGTGCCATGCCATGCTTTATGTATGTTACTTAGTTATAGCTATTGATCTCCAGAAGAACAACTAATTTGACATTTAAATCACTCATTTCTTTGCTTTTCTTTGTTTTTTTTTACTCCCCCTATATCCATTCCTAAATATTGAAGTTGTTTCATCTTGTTCTGAACTTGTTATTGATAGAGTCATGTTACATTTTGTGCCTTGGTTTTTTTTTTTCCACTTAGAATGTTGTTGTAAGAATCACACTTGGTTTTGTTTATACACTTGTTATCCACTATTCATTTAGACATATTCCTTCGTAATTTCCCAGCTTGTTCTTCTTAGAACAGACATCTATATTGTTTTCTGGTTTTGGCACTTACGAATAAAGCTGCTGTTAAATAGTTTTCTTGTCTCTCACACTCCTTTCCTCATCCATTTTTGTTGCTATAAAAATATAGATGCTCTTCAATTTATGATAGTTTGACTTGGGATTTTTTTTTTAAATTTATGACAAGTGACAGCAATATGCATGGGGTGACTCTTCCCCAGACCTTCAGTAGAGTACTTTCTGATGATGAAGAGCAGCAGCAGTGAGCCATAGCCACGAGTGTGTAGAATGAGGGTGGAGAGCTGTACTCCACGTGTGATGTGCTGCTAGGCTCTGATGTTTAGTAGGTAGGCATAAAGGAGTTTTGAGTTACATTGTTGTCATTTATAATAGGTTTATTAGAACATACCACATTGTGCATTAAGGAGCATCTATATCTAAAACCAAGAAATTTATTATAAGAGATGTTGGATTTAGCTCAGTTATAGAGATTGGGAAGGAGAGATGTCAGTTGAGATATCTTCTCTTTACATTACTTACAGCGTTACTCTTGTCATATGTCCCAACCCTCACGATACCATCTAATCCTAATTACCGCCCCCCCCAAGACTCCACCGTAAATAGCATTAACATATGGATTTGGGGATTAAGCGTTCAGTGCATGAACTTCTGAGGAACACATTCAAGCCACAACAGTGCCATAGCCCTGTTTCCATGGTTAAGCACACACTTCTTTACAGTATATAAGGAAGGGTGGGATTGTGAGGTCATTGTCATATATACATCTGTGCTTTATAGGTTAACACAAGACTGTTTTTCCAAAATGGTTGTTTCTACACACATTCCATGGAGAAGGGAGATTTCCTGAAGCTGAGATGTGGAATTGAAAAACTTCTAATTGATGAAGTACCTTACATAGTTTTAGTGAGATGTAAGCTTACAGACCATAACAATCGCCTTTTGATAATGAGGAGTTTAGTGTTTTAGAATATTCTAAAAGTTTGGTTACCATCACAAAGAAGTCCTATTCAATTAACAATCACTCTTCAGTGTTCCGTTCCTCTGTGTAGGAGGGAGGCCGCTTGTTCATCCCGGCCACCAGAACCAAAATAATCACACAGAAAATGTATTAATTAAATCACTGCTTGGCCCATTAGCTCTAGCTTCTTATTGGCTAACTCTTACAAATCAATTTAACCCATTTTTATTAATCTGTGTATCACCACTTGGCTATGGCTTACCAGCTAAAGTTCTATCTGGCTCTGGTGGGGCTACATGGCTTCTCTCTGACTCTGCCCAGCATTCCATTTAGTTTTCCCTGCCTACCTCTATTCTTTTGCCCTATTAGACCAAGCTGGTTTTCTTTATTAATTAACCAGTCCTATTCAAAGGGGAATCTCACATCACCTTTGCTCTTAGAAAGCTGGGAAACAATCTTGTTTTTTTTTTTTTTTAATCTCCATGTTATTTACCTATTCTAGACATTGCTCATAAATGAAATCATACAATATACAGTTTCTTGTTTCTGACTTTTTTCACTCAATATAATGTGTCAGTGTACATCTGTATTGTGGAAGTGTCAATTTTTCTTTCCTTTTAATGGCTGAATACTATTTATTCCATTATGTAGATAGACTACATTTCATTTTTCCATTCATTTATTCAGGGACATTTGGATTGTATCCACTTTGGGCTGTTATGTGGAATGCTGCTTTAAATTGTATAAGTTTTTCTTTGTGTGTGTGTGTGTGAGAGAGAGAGAGAGACACACACACACACACAGACACACAGACACAGAGAGACAGGATCTCAATTTGTAACCTTGGCTGTCCTGAAATTCATAGAGATCCACCTGCTTCTGTCTCCTGCGTGCTGGGATTAAGGGTGTGCACAACCATGCCTGGCCCAGCATGTATAATTTTTAATATGAAAATATGTTTCAGTTCTTAGTTCTTATGGGTATATACCTAGGAATGGAACTTCAGGCCCCTAGTCTAACGCCAAACTGTTTTCCAAAGGAGCTATACCTTATAGCATTTTTATCAGCAGTGTGTTACAATTCTCATCCTTATCTGTTTTAGTAAACCTGTCCTAGTAAGCATGAAGATGCTGTATAAATTTACTTATTTTAATTTGCATTTCCCTAATCACTAATGATGTTGATATCTTCCACATATTTATTAGTCATTTATATATCATCTTTGGAGAAACCTCTGTTTGAAATCTTGAAATTGAGGTTATTTGTCTTGTTATCATTGGATTCTTTTTAGCTCTTTATGTATTTTGGATATAGTAACTTTAACAGATATATACTTTGCAAATATTTCCTCCTATTCTTTATGTTGTCTTTTTTACTATTTTCATAGTGTTCTTTTTTTTTTTAAATATTTATTTATTATGTATACAATATTCTGTCTGTGTGTGTTTGCAGACCAGAAGAGGGCAGCAGACCTCGTTACAGATGGTTGTGAGCCACCATGTGGTTGCCGGGAATTGAACTCATGACCTTTGAAAGAGCAGGCAATGCTCTTAACCACTGAGCCATCTCTCCAGCCCTTCATAGTGTTCTTTTATGAACAGAAGTTTTAAATTTTGATCAAGTATAATTTGTAAATGTTTTCTTTGCTTGTTTGTGGTTTTGATGTTGCACCTAAAAAAACTATTGCCTAATTCCTAGGTCACAAAGATTTATTTTCAGAGTTTTTATCTTAGATATTTAGGTTTTTGATCCATTTTGAAATAATTTTTTAAAACTTTTAAAAATGATTTATTTTATTTTACGTGCATTGGTGTTTTGCATGTGTGTATGTCTGTGTGAAGGTGTCAGATCCCCTGGAATTGGAGTTACAGACAGTCATGAGCTGCCATGTGGGTGCTGGGAATTGAACCTGGGTTTTCTGGAAGAGCAGCAAGGCTTTTAAACACTGAGCCATCTCTCCAGCCCTTTGAAGTATTTTTAATGTAATGTGAAGTAGAGGTTCCTTCATTCTTTTGTATTCTGATATTATGAGCTGAATACAAAATTCCCTCTCCCTATGGACTGAAACTTGGTCTCTTGGTAGTGGTGCTGTTTTGGGAGGTTCTAGAAACTTCAGAAATGAAAGATCTAGTTGGAAGAAATAGGTCCTGGTCTGTAGTCTCTTCTTCACTCTCTGCTTCCTGACTGTCTAAGGTGAACAGTCTCCTCCCTCACACACATTCTGTCATAATTTTCTTCCAGAGTATATGGGACCAAGCAGAAACTGACTGTTCTCTCTAAAACTGTAAGCCACAATAAACCCTTCCTTCCCTATGTTATTTTTGTTCGGCATATTAGTCATAATGATGGTAATACAAACTGATAGTTGTTTTACCATTATTTTGTAAAATGCTATTTATTCATTCATCAAGTTTATGTCTTTGTTATTGTGGTTTTGATGTGTAATCTTAACAGTTTTTAATGTTCTGTTTTATTAACAAATTTTGTTTTCTAACAATTTCACGTATGTATTTAACGTATTCCGGTTAACTCTCCCACACTTATTTTGCTGCTGCTCCTGCCTGACTTCTTTCTTACTAAAAGTCTCTTTCCTATATTCATGACTTTTTGTTTTGTTTTTGTGTCCCTCGGTGGTTAGTTAGCTAGGGATATTTCTCTCTATGAACATGGGTTTGAAACTATCCATTAGAACCTGGCGGGCTCACCTGTGGGTATACAAACACCTGAATTCTTTTCTTCCCATTCTCCCAGATTCTATTAGTTGCTAATAATTAAGAAGTAAGTGATAGGGCCTAGTGAGCCCCTCCCAAGTCATAGCCAACTGTTAGTAGGGCCTGCTGTGTCTGCCCAATGCCTACAGACCAAACTGTTGTGAATTCATGATTTCCATGGATTTGTCATGCTTGGAAGATGTTTTTTCTTGCTTTTCTCCCTATCTCCTGTCTTCTCACACTTTAATTCTTTCTGCCCCTCTCCTGCTGTGTTCCCTGAACTTTGAGGAGTAGTATAAATGCCTTATTTAGGTCTGAGCCCTCAAATGTTCTTAGCATCTTATGTGACCATGGATCTCTTCATTCACTTGCATTCAGTGCTAGGAGAGGCTTCTCGGATTAAATCTAAGAGTAGCCTTGTTTGTGGATGTAAACATAGACTTTTAAAAGGTGATTTGAGCCAGGCGGTGGTGGCACACGCCTTTAATCCCAGCACTCGGGAGGCAGAGGCAGGCGAATCTCTGTGAGTTCGAGAAAAAGCTACGGAGAAACCCTGTCTCGAAAAAAAAAAAAAAGGTGATTTGATGCTCTTGACACTCTGTTTCTGAGTTTACTGTTCATTTGATTTCCTTTTTTTTTTTCTTTTTTCTTTCTTTTTTTTGGTTTTTCGAGACAGGGTTTCTCTGTAGCTTTGGTGCCCTTCCCGGAACTAGCTCTTGTAGACCAGGCTGGCCTCGAACTCCCAGAGATCCGCCTGCTTCTGCCTCCCGAGTGCTGGGATTATAGGCGTGCGCCACCACCGCCCGGCTTGATTTTCTTAATATGGGAACACCTGTTTAGTTTTGCCCAGTGGTTTTATTGTATTGTCTGCTTTTCCCATATATTTGTAGGAATTCTTAATATGGAATAATAAAAGTTCTTGATTGGTTATAAGTATTACAGATATATTCCTCCATACTTTAGATTGGCTGTTCTTTTTTTGATATCTTTGATGAACATAAAAGAACTACTTAGATGTAAAACAAGTGTATTGGTCTTTTTTGTTTTGTTTTGTTTTTTGAGACAGGGTTTCTCTGTAGCTTTGGAGCCTGTCCTGGAACTAGCTCCTGTAGACCAGGCTGGTTCAAACTCACAAAGATCCACCTGCCTCTGCCTCCCAAGTGCTGGGATTAAAGTTTTGTGCCACCATCACTTGGCGTGTATTGGTCTTTTATTGAAAAAAAGTTGTTTTGTTGTCTTGCTTGAGCCCCAAGTTCACAGATACTGTTTTTGTTGTCTTGATTAAACCCTAAGTTTATAAATATATTTTCTGTGTTATTTCAAGCACTGTAGTTTTAATTTGTATGCTTTGGGTCTGTATTCTACCTGAATTTGTTTTCTAGGTATGATATAAAATGACAACTTAATTTTTCACCTCATCTGAAAGCTAGTAGACTCAGTATCATTTGTTGAAATGAGTCTGAGTCCATTGCTGTATAATATCAGTTTTATTGTAAAAACTAGACTTCGTTACATGCTTTGGTCTATTTGGGGGTTTCTACTTCCCACTGCTGTCAGTTGCAGTATCTGAGCCACCACCCTACTGACTTCAATAGCATTTCAGTAATGTAAATATAGGCTAGAGGCAAATCTTTTGTTTTTCTGCACAAGAGTTTTTTTAGGTCTTGTTTTTCATCTTTATTTCTCTGTATCTATATGATATGAACAAAGATTATTTATCTTTCTTTTCAGTGGAGTTTGTTTATTCTTAAGAGACTTGCATCAAGGCATTATTTTTTTATTGATTTTTATTGAGCTCTACATTTTTCTCTGCTCCCTTCCCTGCCTCTCTCCTCCCCTCTTCAACCCTTCCCCAAGGTCCCCATGCTTCCAATTTACTCAGGAGATCTCATCAAGCCATTATAACAATCAGGAGTTCTAGCCTAGTTTGTTACTCAGCTTTTCATCATTAAGATAAACATCTTAAAACATAAAGAAATACTTATCTTGGCTCTTGGTTTCAAAGGTTTGAGTTTTTGGTTTTGTTGCAGCATTGTTTCTGGGCTCATGCATGGTAAGACAGGATTATGGTAGGACACATGTGATGGGAAAAACTGATTCAGTTTTTCCTCCAATAAGGCCCTCCATCCCAGTAGTCCATTCACTTTGAACTCAGTGGATGAATCCTTTGATTAAAGTTAGTGCTCTTGGTCACCTCTCAGTAACCAGGGATAGAGCATGAGCCTTCCCATGATCTTATCGTGGGGACACTTTACTTCTAAATCATAATACCTGTGCATTCTTCAGTCCAGTTGTTTCAATTACATGACATTTGGACTGTTTTCCCCCAGACAGACAGTGATAAATGTCAGTGGCTGGTGGTGTTAAGTAAATTTTTCACCTCTGATTCATTGATTCACTTCCAGAAAACCATGGCAGAAATCCAACTTGATGCCCAGTTTCTATGACATTTTAAAAATGCAAACCAAGCACAAATGGCCAACTAGGACTCATAAATTCAACAGGTATAATGTACATTGAAGGAAACTCTTACAGATCAGACTGAAGTAATACTAGGTGCTCTGGCCCCTCCATTGTCCATTTGTTCTAGGACAGTGTACAGGAGAGGAGGGGACAGGAGTTGGACATAGTGGCACTCTCAACTATAATCCCACCACTTGGGAGGCTGGCCAGCCAAACTACATAGCAAGACCATGTCTCTAAATAAATAAATAAATAGTGTGCAAACCATTTTATAATTTTTCACTAAGTAAAGTCAGTGTTTTACTAAAACAAAGATTTTGCAGTGGACATTTCTAAAAAGTTTCACCTCACCATTAATCAGAAACATACACATCAAAATAAAATACCATTTTCAGCTATCATCATATTGGCAAAATATTTAATACTTTATAGTATCAAATATTAACTAGAATGTGAATATTTCCAACGTTGCTGGGAGTATAAAACAGAACAGAAACTTTGGAGGGTCATTTGCATGACTATTAAAAACCAAAAGCACATACGTTGCTGGTCTATAATCCAGAAGTTTCTCCTCAAGAATTTCATAGAGGAATATTTGTACATATGCACAAGGAAACAAAATGTCAGTTCCTATATTATTTATAATGTCTAAATTTTGAAAGATATTTTTAATATACACCCAACAAAAATTGTATAGAAAGTTTAGTTATGAGATATTCTAAAATATTTACTCAGGAATGAATTTTATCCATATGTCTTCATCTCTGAAAAATACTGCTTCTTGGAAAACATATGGTAAAGTGAATGAAGACTACCATCATTTCTGTAAAAGAAAACAGTGCACTGAATACAGTCTCATGTGGTGCATATGTGTATGTGTGTTTATGTGGGTGCATATGCCTATGTGGTTGCATGTACACATGTGCATACATGCATATGAAAACCACAGGTCAACTTCATGCAGCTACTATCTGTCTTGATTTTTTTTTTGAGATAGTGTATGTGGTAGTTTGAATGAAAATGGCCCCAAAGGCTCATAGGGAATGGCACTATTATGAGGTATAGCCTTGTTGGTGGAGGTGTGGCTTTGTTGGAGAAAGTATGTCACTGTGAAGATGGGTTTTGAGGTCTCATATGCTCAAATTATGCCCAAATTATACACAGTCTCCTTCTGTTGCCTATAGGTCAAGATGTGGAGCTGTCAGTTCCTTCTCCACCTTGTCTGTCTACATGTCTCAATGCTTCTCTTTGTTACTACAGTAAGGGACTAAACCTCTGAAACTGTAAGCCAGTTCCAGTTATATGTTTTCCTTCATAGGAGTTGCCATGGTCATTATATCTTGAAGAAGGATACTTAAAAGAAATCCTACACTAGCCCAGAATTGAGAAATAGACGGTTATTTATTTAGGAGTAGACTCACAAATCAGAATCTTCTGCTGGAACGGAGATCAGAAACCAAATCCCACAGCCTAAAAAGAGACCGGATGCATGCTTTATATCGGCATAAATAGTATAGGAGGCCACACCCCAGTGGGTGGGTGACTAGGTAACCATTGGCTGTAGGACTTCCTACAGCACCTCCACCTTTTGTTTCAATAAGAGATTTCTAAGCCTAATACAAAATTATATACAATAAGAACAAATATATTCAATAATTATCCTATCCTATCTAGTTTAAATCTTGTATAATAAATAACTTGGCCAAGTCTTGAGAGGAAAGTAGCTACAATTATCTAGTCTTCAACCCCACCGGAGATCCAAGAAGGGAAATAATATTACTTGACTAATCAGGAAGTGCAATCAAGCAACTTCCAAAATGTGCAACAAATGACAAAGACAACTTGCTACCTGGGTAATCACCCAAAGTCTCATTTTATGCAAACTTAGGTAATTGACAGAATCTCCTCTCCGTATTTTTTCAG
Source organism: Alexandromys fortis (assembly GCF_014885135.2). Taxonomy (NCBI): domain Eukaryota; kingdom Metazoa; phylum Chordata; class Mammalia; order Rodentia; family Cricetidae; genus Alexandromys; species Alexandromys fortis. The sequence goes on from NW_026067921.1 coordinate 8,448,370, forward strand.
GAGCAATTTGTAATCCCTGTTTTGGCAAAACTTTCTTTACTTCTTCAAACATTCTAAAGTATCCATGTTTGAATCAGATAGCAAAATGTCATCCATGTAATGGTATATTATAGACTTAGGAAATTGTTTACAGAGGCATGCTCTACATCGGCATAAATAGTATAAGAGGCCACACCCCAGTGGGCGGGTAACCACTAACTGTAAGACTTTCTACAGCAGTGTCTCTTCACAGCAACAGTAACCCTAACTGAAACAGAGCCTTTCATTGGCTTGGAGCTTACAAAGTAGTCTAAGTAAAGGACTGTTGGAAGTGTAAGAAGAGATAAACCCAGGTTGATGCCAGTGTTTTATGACAGCAATAGAATGCAAACCAGGACAGTATCCAGCAAGATATTGGAAACTGTTTTAGACTACTGGACATAGGACTTTCTGCTGGTTTTTTTTTTTTTACATAAAACAAAGAAAATCAGCCTACAAACCACAATCTCAGAGAATTTAGACAACAATGCGGACACAAAGAGAGACTTACGTAGATATAATGTACATGGGAAGTAGAAAGTATAAAAAGACAAGCTCTCCTGAGTAAATTGGGAGCATGGGGACCTTGGCAGAGGGTTAAAGGGGGGACGGGAGAGGCAGGGAGGGGAGCAGAGAAAAATGTAGAGCTCAATAAATATCATTAAAAAAATTGAAGTAAGAATACTATAGATACTTAAAAAAGAATACTATAAACTTAAAAGAACATAATCTAGATTTACCAACTCTATAGAGTATAAGATAGAAAAGCAGTTTGCTGATGAAATGGCTTAGTGGGTAAAAGTACTTGCCATGAGAGGATTTTAAGTTTCCAGGACCCATAATGGAAAGAGAGCAACAACTCTACACATGCGCACCCACATTCATTCTCCCCCATAAACACACACTGATAATAATAATAATAATTAACTAATAAATAAATAACTTTTAAAATAGTTGGTTTTGGTAGCTCCTGATAACATAGTAAATGAATATGAACTTCTTTTTAGAACAATTAGGCTTCCTTCTCAACAATATTATATATGAAAAGATTTTCATATTTTAAATTTTGATCAACTAATGTAATATGTTTGTTTTTTAATTAGGGCTTCATTCTATAGTCCAGGCCTGCTGGGACTCATAACAGTAGCCTCTGCCTTTCAAGTGTTAAGATTATAGGTGTGAGCCAACCGTGCTTGTTCAGTGTTAGGTATTGTTTAACAATCTCATTGAGATTAATTTACAGTTGCAAGCATGCAATTATATAATTTATTAATAAGCTCATATAGCTGCACCCCCATCAGCACAATCTGTATTTAGAATGTTTGCGTCACCTTCTCAAGTTGCCTACTTTTATGTCATTAGTTCCTCAGCCCTTGAGCTGCCTTTTGTCTCTAAATTTTGCCTGCATGGACATTTCCTATAAATAGTATCATGTCGTGCTGTTTTCATTTAGCCTAATATTTAGTGCTTTACTTTATTGCAGCATGGACCTTGGCTCATTTTTATTGCTGAATGATATTACTGAAAAGTTTTTGCTCCCCAATAAAACTCTTTGCTGACACAATAATCCAAATTAAACCAAATTAGAAAAAGCCCAGGTTTAATGGCTACTAGTGTTCCTGGGTGGCCTTCCAGGCCCTCAGAGAAGAGATGGGAAAGGAAGACCAGGAAAACATGTTTGTTTGGTCTCTGGGGGGCAGTTTAAATACCCTTTGGAAGGTCTTGAGTGTCTCTAAGGAGGGGTCATCATTTGGCAGACTTTTGGGGTGCGGGGAGGTGGAGTCTGGACTGAGGCAACTTCCAGAGGGCGCTTGGGATAGAACTTCCACCCAGTTACATGGTATGAGAAGGACAGGTTTTGTTTATCAATTGTTTGTTGATCATTTGGGTTGATTATATTTCTGCTATGGATATTGATAACTATTGATAGGTACAAATCTTTGTGTGAACATACATTTTCTATTTTTTTGGGAAGATTCCTATAAATGGAATCCCTAGACTATATGCTATTTTTAATTTGTAAAGAAGCTGAAGATGAGTTTATGAAGTTTCCATGCCTTTGCTCTTGTCTGCATCAATGTGTGATGTTGTTTCTGATTTCTGCCTGTTTCAGATTGCTATCACTGTTTATCCCTGTCTGACCTGGGGCTCTTCCGTCTCTGCCTCCTGAGTGCTTGGATCCTAGATGCACCTATGTGCCTGGTGGTACTAATTACTCATAGTTACTTTCTCTTCAGCTGCTTATTGCTTTACTACTTTCTTCCTTCTTTGCTGTTACTAAGTAGAAGTCATTCAGATCTCTTACCCACTTCCTTACCCATTCTGGATACAAGTCCTTTAAAAAGCTACAGATAAAAGCCGGGCGGTGGTGGCGCACGCCTTTAATCCCAGCACTCGGGAGGCAGAGGCAGGCAGATCTCTGTGAGTTCGAGGCCAGCCTGGACTACAAGAGCTAGTTCCAGGACAGGCTCCGAAAGCTACGGAGAAACCCTGTCTTGAAAAAAAAAAAAAAAAAAAAAAAAAAAACCAAAACCTACAGATAACAAAATTTGACAAAAATTTCATAAAGTCTGTAGACAAGTATGTCTCCTGGTATACCTCCCTCCCAAATTTTAATAAACAAATACTTTTACATAGTCTGTTGCTTGCCTTTTGTTTCCTTATTTTAACGTTTTATTGAAATTTGTTTTATCACCTTTGTTTTTGAGAGACTGTGCTGTGAGTGTTATGTCCAATAACTGCCTACTCAAGATTACAGTGCCTTCCTCAATGTATTCTTCTAAAATTACACTGAGAGCCCTCAGGAAGATTTTATAGTTTTCAATTGAAAATTGGGATAGTTTTATTAAAATCATTTAAAAGTATGTGTTTATTTTGTGTGCATGTAAAACCCATGTGGATCCTGGGGAATCAGACTCAGACTTGAAAGCAAGTATATTAACCGACTGAGCCCCAAACTTTTATTCTTAGGAAAGGAATGGTTTCATTTCCTTTACTTTTAAATTTCTTTTTGCAGCACATTGAAACAGAGTTGTTTTTATGTCCATCTTATAGACTATAAACTTACTATGCTTCTCGCTCTCTTGATCTTTTGCTCTCTCTGTCTCCTCTCTCCCTCACTCTCGCTCTCTGCATTGGTGTACTACTTTGTATTTTCTGTGTACAAAATCTTGTCGTACGAAATCTGTGTACCAAATCACCTATGAACAAATATGTTTTCTAGTCTTTGTTTCTAGACCAACTTCTGTATTTTAGGCTTGATCTTTTTCACTGCTCAAGCCTTTAGTATACTAGTGAGTAGAGATGTTGAAAGATGGCTTCTTTGTCTCACTGCAATGTTACGGGGAGACCATTGAGCTTAATGGTGGTTATAGGTCTTTAAACATCTGCTTGATCCAATTGAGGCCATGCCTTCTGGTTGTTAGTTTTAATGTTGTTGTTTATAATAGTAAATGTGTATTAGTGTGATATATAACATTTGATATTTTTCTAATAACCAATTTTGTTTTACTATAATTATATTTTATATTACATGTAATATAGTATATTGTATAATAAGTGTTTATCATTTATTTGTTATGAAGAGTGCAAGTATCTGTAGTATGCTGACTTAGATTCATCCAGATACATACTTAGCAGAGATATAACTTTAGTTTTTTGAGGAACCACCATATTGATTTCCATAGTAGCTATGCTGATTTACAGTCCCACCAGCAGTGTATGAGGGCGCCTTTATCTCTGCATCCTCACCTGCTTTTCTTCTCATTTGTTTTCTTATCATGTAGCTATTCTAATTGGGGAAGATGGAATTTCAATGTAGTTTCATTTGCATATTGCTAGTAAGGCTGGTTAAATATTTAATATATTTATTGGCCATTTTTACTGCTTTTGAGAAATTTCTGCTCATTTACTCGTTTAATTTTTTCAGCTCTTTAGTAACAAGTACTCTGCCTGATGAATAAGCTAACAACACTTATCTCCCATCTGTAGGCTGTCTTTTCAGTTGGCTGTTTCCTTCGCTGTGCACAAGCTTGATGTGATGTCTGTCAGGCCTAGCTATTATCTCCTGAGCTCTGGAGTCTTACTCAGAAGGTTGATGCTTGTCCTTGTATCTTGAAATGTTTGTATTTTCCTTTCATAAGTTCAAAGTTTCAGGTCTTATTTAAGGCCTTTAGTGTTTTTATACCAAGTGGAAATGAAGATTGTGTTTCAGTCTTTGCCACATGCATATCCAGTTCCCTAGCACCATTTGTGGATGAGGCTAATTTTCCTCCCGTAGGCACTTTGGCATGTTTGTCAAGAATCCATTTCCTATAGGTTTTCTAGTTACTGAAAGGTAAGTCTTCAAAATCCTTCCTAGTGAGCCTCTGGGTTTCAGGGAATATTTGTTATAACACTCGTTCACCCCTTTTCACCTCTGATGTTGTTGGTTATATTGGTTAGTTTGTCTAAGCATTTGTCAGTCTTGTTTATCCTCTCATAAAAGCAACTCCTTTTTTTTTGAGACAGTGTTTTACTCTGTAGGCCAGATGGGCATCAAACTCAGAAATCCGCCTGCCTCTGCTTCTTGAGTGCTGGGATTAAAGGTGTGCACCACCATTGGCTGGCTCATTGATTCTCTTATGATCTTCATTTCATTGATTTCTACCCTACTCTACTATTTCTCTTTATTTCCACATACTAATTTTGTTTGTTTGTTTTTTCTTGTTTGTTTCTTAGTGACCTTGAGGTATGTCACTAAGATATCTATCAGAGAATTCTCTTGACCTGTGAATATAGGCACCCATCTCAATAAGCTTGCCTCTTCTGCCTTTTCTATATACCAAAAATTCTAATAAATCATGGTTTTATTTTCACTTGATTCTAGGATTTCTTTAGTTTTTAAAAACTATACTTTATATGTAACAAATATAGTTTACATATTCAAGCTCCATGTGTTTATGTGGCTTCTATACTTTCTCATGATACTAATTTTATTCCATTATGACAAATAAGATATAAGAATTATCTTGGAACTAGAGTTACAGGTATTTATGAACTATGTGACATGAACTTGACCACTGAGCCATTTCTTGATTTGGGTAGTCCCTCCAGTCTGTTCTCTTCAGGTCTTTCTGCAGCATAGATCAGTTGGTTGATTTAGTGCACTAGAATGTTAGTTTTATTATTTCTGGATTTTGTTTTCTTTATTGTTATCTGAATATAGATTTCCCACTTTTGTTATCAATCCTGATAGCTTTTCTTCTACCTGCTCTAGGCTGTTGGTGATACTTTCTAGTAAGTTTTTATTTGACTGAGTTTTTCATTTTTAAGATTTTTTTTGGCTGAATTTTTTTATCCAAGTACTAAATTTTTAGTCCAATTTTTTTGTACAGGTATCATATTGGTATCTTCACTCTTCTCTCATTTGAGCCTCCTTATTAATCTCCATGTGTGTATTTTGCAAGCACATGAATATGAGAGTATGACCATGTATGCAGAAGCCAAGAGCAGGTTGTCAGATGTCTTCCTCTGTCACTCTCTGCCTTACTTCTTTGAAATAGTATCTTTCATTGAACCAGAAGCTCCCAATGTGTCTCTTCTGCTCCCCAGTCCTGGTATGTGCAGCCATGCTTGGCTTTTTATGTGGATGCCAAGGGTTCTAAATCAGGTCTTCATGCTTGCAAAACGTAAGCTCTTACAATGCCATTTCAACAGACCCTCATTGATCACTTTTAAAAGCAGACTTTTGAAATATTCTGGCTTTTTAATGATATCTTTATTTTTAGGTTCAATTATTCAAGAATTGCAAATTTTTAGAGGACCCACACTACTTTGTGTTTTCATGTTTATGATTTAGGTTACACATGTATTAAAATGGCTATTCCTTTTTTTTTTTAGTTAGTTTTTAGTGAGCAGCATTCTTAAGGACTCTGCTCATGAGGAAAAAGAATTGTGATAATACCATTAACACCAAAATAAATCATACATAAAAATACGGTTAAAAGAGGCTGGAGGGATGCCTCAGTGTTTCAGAACATGGGCACTGCTTTTCCAGAAGAATTGGTTCCCAGCATCCTTATCAGGCAGCTCACAATTACCTGTAAATCTGTTTCCAGGGGATCCAGTGCCTCTGACCTCTGCACACCTATGCTTATATGTGTATAACCACACACATATACATTATTTACAATAAAGTAAATCTTTAAAAGAAATATAGTTAAAAGAAATTAAAGTCATTTACTACATAAGTGGAAATAGAAAAGAAAATAATAAAAAAGAACATAGAATAAAGTATGAATTTAAAAATTAGTAAAGGCACAAGTCATGAATGAAGTAAAAGAGAGGGTAAAAATAAAGGAATGAAACAAGATTTAATGAAAAGAAAAAGGCACAGGATATAAAAGGAACAGATAGCAGCATGTTAAAAATTCACAAAATTAAACAAAATATAGGAGAAAAACTGGATAAAAGTAAGATGAACAGAAACAAAAAGATGGAAATAAAATAAAACACTAAAATATCAGAAAAAGGAAATTATAAAGATGCATAAAATATTATAAACAGTAAAAATTAAGGAAAGGAGAATGGCAGAAAGAATGAAGTAATAAAAAATGAATGAATGACTTAGACAAGTTTCTTTCTATGTCCTCTAATATTCAGCCTGGGAGGGAGGAGTTGGCAGTGAAACCGACTGGGTGCTGTACATAGGGTGAAGTCCCCAAAGTCATCCATTAATTGTATAATTCTATTGATTTCTGTAAAGTGTGATGAATTGTCTTGGTTTTTTTACCCTGTTGCTGTCAGAATTATTTATTTACTTGATACTTCAACAACATTGTGTCTATATTTATCCTGATTGAAATTTGCTGAGTTTTTGTGGAATGTAGACTTGGTTTTGATCAATCAGTCTGGAGATTTTCAGTCATTGTTTCTTCAAATATTTTGCCCCCTTGTCTCTTTCCTTCTGTGACTCTTAATTACATGGAGTTGACATATTGCTCATGCTTCCAGGTCTCCAAACCTTGATCATTCTTCCTGTTTTTCTTTATTTCGCTTTACTTGTAATCAAACCTCTATAGCAGGCTTTTTCTTATGGGCTACCAACCAGCTCCCAGATCATGACATGGAGACTTAATATTAGTTATGAATGCTTGGCCTAGCTTAGGCTTGTTTCTGGCTAGCTCTTTTAGGTTAGTATGTTTCTTTTTATCTCCCTTTTGCCTTGGGGTCTTTTACTCTGTCTGTCTGTCTGTCTGTCTTACTTTCCTTCTGTCTCTATGTTTGACTGGCAGCTGCCTGGCTTCTGCCCCAAGAGTGTCCCTTACTGTCTCCCCATTTTCTTCATTTTTCTTTTTTCTCTTGTTTTTTCTTCAAACCTAGATTGCTCGTTCTATTTATTCTCTCCGCCCACCAGCTTCACTTATTCCTCTTCTACCTAGCTATTGTCCATTCAGCTTTTTATTAGACCTATCAGGTGCCTTAGGCAGGCAAAGTAAAATAGCAACACATCTTTTTATAATTAAATAAATGCCACAGAAACAAATGTAACACATCTTTACATAGTTAAATATTCTACAACAAACCCCCTTGATTAATCTTTTATTACACTCATTCCTTTTTCCAAATCTCTGGTTTTTAATCAGTTATAATCTCTCATAGTTATATGTTGATTTAATTCTTTTGATGTAGTTTCCTTTAGTCCTTTGAACATGTTTGTATCAGCTGACTCTTGTGTTTGTCTAGTAAGTCTGATATCATAGGCTTCCTCAGGAATTGCTGGTGGCTACTTTTCTCTTGTGTTTGGGCAGAATTTTACTGTTTATTTGTATGCCTTGTGGTTTTTAGGTTAGAAGAGTAATTATGTAGTTTTCAAATTTTTAATGTGATATGTAACATAAATTGATTTGGCTGATGTTAAACCAGGTCACTGAGGCTACTGACATTCACAGGCTGAGACTGCTGGTTTCCAGAACTAGGAAGAAGGGATGGGAGTTGGGAGTGCGGCAAGTAAAAGCACCAGAAAGCTCACTATTCTCACTGAGATCCGTGTTTTTCTTCAGTAATAGCTCACTTGGTTAAATTTCAAAGTTCTGAAAAAACTGGGTTTAACAAATGTCATTGCTTTTTGAAGAAGTGAATTTTCAGTGATCTTTTATACAGTGTTCCAGAAGTATATCTCAGTCTACCTGTGCTTTTAACCGTTGTGCATATACCCTGCTATTTGATATGTAAACATGATCTATTTACATTTATTGGCAGTCATGAAAGTCCACTCTTTGATTTCATTGAGAGCTGCTTGCGAAATAAACATGAAATGGTTATTTATGAAGCTGCTTCTGCCATTATTCACCTTCCTAACTGCACTGCAAGAGAGCTGGCGCCTGCCGTCTCAGGTTAGTTGTATTTGATAGCTGTTCTCTATGTTCTTACGTTGGTTTTTCTTTTTTTAATCAGTGGGTCTGCAGAGTGGTCATTAGAGTGGTGTTTAGGGCCGAGATTGCTCAGTGAATAAAGATGTTTAATGATTTCAGTTCTCTTTAATGTTTAGAAAACACATTTGTGCTGGGCGGTGGTGGCGCATGCCTTTAATCCCAGCACTCTGGAGGCAGAGGCAGGCAGATCTCTGTGAGTTCAAGGCCAACCTGCTCTACAAGAGCTAGTTCCATTTCCATCCATTTGCCTGCAAACTTCAAGAAGTCATTGTTTTTTTACTGCTGAGTAGTACTCTAATATGTATATATTCCATACTTTCTTCATCCATTCTTCAATTGAAGGGCATCTAGGTTGTTTCCAGGTTCTGGCTATTACAAACAATGCTGCTATGAACATAGTAGAGCATATACTTTTATTGTATGATAAGGCCTCTCTAGGGTATATTCCCACTTGATTGGGGAAGGGGGAGGGAAATGGGAGGCGGCGGTGGGGAAGAGACAGAAATCTTAAAGACAAAAAAAAAAAATCACCAATGTGGTAAAAAAAAAAAAAAAAAAAAAAAAAAGAGCTAGTTCCAGGGCAGGTGCCTTTGCTCTCACAACTAGCACTATTTCTCTTAAACAATTCAAATACTAATTGGGATATTAATTCTTAGAGAAGCAAAGCAAACCTTGTTTTCTATTAAAGTTTTTACACCTGAACAGTACCTTTCCCCCCTATTTTTGATGTTATTGTTCACATGAAGATTTTATATTGTGATCTAGTTTTCTGATACAAACAATGGATGTGATTCATTACACATTGTAATTTTCAGCTATATGGTGAACAGGACCCACAGTTACTTTTCTGTTTCCCTTTTTCCAGTTCTTCAACTTTTCTGTAGCTCTCCTAAACCAGCCTTGAGATACGCAGCTGTGAGGACCTTGAACAAAGTAGGTATCCCGTTGGTGATATAGACTTGTATGTTTAATTCAGAAACCTTAAATACAAAGCATTTGGCTTTCTCTTCAAGCTTAGAATATCTGATCTATGGGCTTCACATGTGTAGCGCCTTAGTTGTGGCCGTTTATACTGTTAGTCTATGAAAGATTTCTGATTTCTGAGTACTTTATGTTCAAGGGGTACACTGTTCAATGTGGAGGCCATTCACAAGGGCCAATTTAAGTTTATTAAGATTAAGTAAGGGGTTCAGTTCCTTAGTCACACTAGTCATACGACCTATGCTTATAGCCACTTGTGGTTAATAAAAATCATGAAACAATACAAAGACTGAACAGCTTTATCAATTCCTCATCTCTCATCTTGAAACAAGTCGTGTCTTGGAATTCACGTGTTTGTGAATTTTAGAGAGGTTATATAATGTGATGCTATCTTTTATATTAACTCCAATGGGCCTGAAGCAACACCTAACCATTAAAATACACAGAGATTTCTGCATAGAGCCTATGACTCTTTGCTACATGGATAAATGAAGATTTTTTTCATTAGTCTAGGTCATCTTTTTCTGTTGAATGAGTTTTACTGATAATGATCTGCAGAGTATTTTTACATTTTCAGAATTTTGGATCAGACATTCTGTGCCAATATGGGATAAACAGAGATGGAACATCAATGTAGAATGACAGACATATTTTAGCAACAATGAGTACTCCAGTTTGACAGGAATTTGTTTAGTTGCAGGAGTGTTTTAAAAGTGACAGAATGTCTTTCATGATCAGCATTTACCATAATAGATCTTTTTCTCAGAGTTCTAATATTTTGTAGAATAGACACTCATGAACATATAAACTATAAGGAGATATAGGCTGCCTATAAAAAAGAGACTGATGCTGTCATTAAGGTTACATGGAAGAGGTTAACAAATGAGAGTACTATGCTATATTGTGGCCATTACTTATTTATCAGGTGAAACCTGGTTAGTTAAAAAACAGTAACTTTGGGTGGGGAGTTGAGACAGTGTATCAGGTAGCCCAGGCTGGCCTGGAAGTTGCTAAGTAGCCATAGTTGACATTGAACTTCTGGTTCTTCTACCTTCAGCTCTCAAGTGCTAAGGTTATAGGCATTCACCACATGACCTAAAATGATCCCTTTAGATCATTGTCACTTGCCTTATTTAAAGTTTAGGTTCTGGCTTTTATCAACAATAATGTGTGTTATTTTTGTTGTTGTTTGTTTTATTTTTCTTGTTACCTTCTACAAGGTGGCAATGAAACACCCGTCTGCTGTTACTGCCTGCAACCTGGACTTAGAGAACTTAATCACAGACTCAAATAGAAGCATTGCTACCCTGGCCATTACTACATTGCTCAAAACAGGAAGTGAGAGCAGTGTGGACAGGCTTATGAAGCAGATATCTTCTTTTGTATCTGAAATCTCAGATGAGTTCAAGGTAAGAATTTAAATAAGCTTTTCCTTGGTCTGTAGCTTGCTATAACTGTGTCTTTTGAGAAGGTCTTAATTTTTTATGAAGTCTGCAGTATCATTCTTTTCCTTCCTAGATATTGCTGTATCGTACATAAATAACTTTTATATTTCTCCAGGTTGTAAAGATACGTTTTATTCTAAATGTTTTATGTCTTTAGCTTTTACATTTTGGTTTGTGACCACTTGAATTGTTTTTATGATAAGTTGGGTGTTTTCCTGTACTCATACTCACTTATTCTAGCATAATTAGTGCAAAAGACTTTCTTCCCTAGTGGAGTGCTTTGGTATCTGTCTTAGTTAGGGTTTTATTGCTCTGAAGAGACACCATGATCACAGCAACTCTTATAAAGGAAAACACTTAATTGGGACTGGCTTATGGTTTCAGAGATTTATTCCCTTATCATAATGGCAGGAAGCATGGTGGCATGTAGATAAACATGGTGGAAAAGGAGCTGAGAGTACTATATCTTCATCCGCATGCAGCAGAAGGAGGCTGTGTGCCATAATGGACATAGTTTGAGCATATGAGACCCCAAAGCCCACCTCTACAGTGACACATTTCCTCCAACAAGGCCATACCTCCTAATAGGATCCATCCTTATGAACTAAGCATTCAAACACCTGAGTCTATGGGGGCCATTCCTATCCAAACTACCACATTCCATTCCCTATCCCCCATAGGCTTGTAGCCATAGCATAATGCAGAAATGCATTCAGTCCAACTTCAAAAGTCCCCATAGTATATAAAAGTCTCAAACTTATTTAAAAGTTTAAAGTTCAAAGTCTCTTCTGAGATTTATACAGTCTCTTAACAGCAGTCCTCTGTAAGATCAAAAACAGATCACATACTTCCAACAAATGAAGGTACAGAATATGTATATATTACCTTTCCAATATATATATTACCGTTCCAAAAGGTAGGGAAGGAAGTATAGTGAAGAAATACTGGACCAAAGCAAGACCAAAAACAAGCTGTGCAAACTCCAAACTGCATTTCCATGTCTGATATCAAAGTGCTCCTCAGATCTCCAGCTTTGTTCAGCTTTCCTCGGCAGGTATCCCACAGCCCTGCCTTTCCAAGCTTCACCTATACAGCTTCACACAATGGCCCTTCTGGGCCTCCATACAGAGACATCCCTGCCACGTGCCTGGCCTCTGTAGCTTTCCTTAGTCACAGAGAGAGATAACCCCTTTCTTCTAGCCTTGACTCTAAAGCCAGAACCACATGGCTAAAGCTGCCAAGTTCTGCTGCTTGCTGGGGCCAGTACATGCCCCCCTCACCTCATTCAATTACACCTTCACCAGCTTTCTGTTTTCCATGGTTTACTTCACAGTTTGGCTGTCCTGGTACCCAATCTGTAGACTAGGCTGACCTCAAACTTAGATATCCACCTGCCTCTGCCTCCTGAGTCCTGGGATTAAAGGCCAGCACCACCACACCAGGCTCTGAGCTTTTCTTTAAATTCCTTTTCACAAATTGGAAGTTTAAGTAGGTGAGGTCTTGCCCTAAGGTCACCACTCCCTTTATTCCATTTACTTTCAAGCTTTTCTTTAATCTGTTTATCTCCTTGAACACAGAATTTAGCTCCATTCCACTTCCTGATGCCCCTTTTCTCTTTGAACTGTATATCTTGTGTTTCCTTCCTCAGCTTGCACCTTTTCATTAGAGAGCTACATAAGAGTGACCTCTTATAAACACACTACAGAGTCAGTATTAGGCTGTTTCGAGGTTTCCTCTGCCAACAGAATTGACCCAAAACTCTTCAACTTAACCTCAGGTAGACTTTTTGGACAAGGGTAAAAACCAGCGACATTCTTCATCAAAATATCACAAGAATGATTTCTAGGTAGCATACTAAAATTCTTCTCCTCTGAAACCTCTTGAGCTGAGCCCCCATATTTCAGTCATCCTCAGCATCACTGTCTTCCATGGCCCATTGTACCCCACTTAAAACATTCAACTGCTTTTCTAATTCAGAGTCTCAAAGCCGACATTACTCAAAACAGAAACATAGTCCAGCCTATCACAGTAATACTCTAGTCCCTGATACCAACTTCTGTGTTAAGGTTTCATTGCTGTGAAGAGACACCATGGCCTTGGCAACTCTTATAAAGGAAAACTTTTAATTGGGACTGGCTTACAGGTTCAGAGGTTTAGTCCATTATTGTAATGGCAAGAAGCATGGTGGCATGCAGGCAGACAAGGTGCTGAAAAAAGAGCTGAGAGTACTGCATCTTGATCCACAGGTAACAGTAGGAGACTGTGCCACACTGGGCATGGCTTGAGCACATATGAGACCTCAGAGCCTGCCTCCACAGTGACACACTTCCTCCAAGACCACACCTACTCCAACAAGATCACACCTCCTAATAGTGCAACTCCCTATGGGCCAAGCATTCAAACACATGAGTCTGTGGAGGCCATTTCTATTCAAAACCAACATAGTATCTTTATCTGAAAATCAAATAATTGCTTATTACTAATGTGTAAAACTATTTTTCTTTTAATTTTCCATATTAACTTTGTATCATGTGATTTTGCTGAATTACCATATTGCCTACATTGTTTGAAATTATCTGTATAAATAATATCTTGTGTAAATGAGGTTTCCTATCTTTTTTCTTACCTTACTAAAATAGCTAGCACTTTTATAAAGTGCTGAGTAGAACGAGTGACAGTATATTAGAAAAGATCAAAGGACATTAAGTTTTAGTGTAAAGAAAGAGAAAGAAGACCTTACCATTCTTTCTAACACTCAGCCATGTAGCAAAAGGGACTGTTGCTCTCTACTTAATATGAAAAATAAGCAAAAGTAGACCATTTCAAACTTTGGAATGTTATAAAAATTGTTTAGAATGGAAAGAATGGAAGTTGGCAAATGAGCATAAAATAAATATTTTAGATGATCTGGGCTCCTGAAATTATCTATTTACATGTTCTTTAGTTTTATTCTTAATTCTTTAAAAACCCTAAAACATTAGCTCAGGTAAACTGTTTCAGTGGGTATCCCCATCATGGTCTTGACCTCTTTGTTCATATTCTTACTCTTCCCTCTCTTTAACTGGACTTTGGGAGCTCAGCCCAGTGCTCCACTGAGGATCTCTGCCTCTACTTCCATCATTTGCTGGATGAAGGTCCTATGGTGACATTTAAGATAGCCATCAATCTGACTACAGGGCAAGGCCAGTTTATGCACCCTCTCCTCTATTGCTTAGGGTCTTAGCTGGTTATCCTTGTAGATTCCTGGGAATTTCTTTAGTGCCAGGTTTCTTTTGTTTGTTTGTTTTTGTTTGTTTGTTTTTTCGAGACAAGGTTTCTCTGTAGCTTTGGTGCCTGTCCTGGAACTAGCTCTGTAGACCAGGCTGGTCTCGAACTTACAGAGATCCGCCTGCCTCTGCCTCCCGAGAGCTGGGATTAAAGGCGTGTGCCACCATCGCCCTGCGAGTGCCAGGTTTCTTGCTAGCCCCATAATGGCCCCCAATCAAGATATCTCTTTCCTTGCTCTCCATCTCTGTCCTTCCCCCATCTCAACTACCCTGTTCCTTCAAGTTTTCTTTTCCCTCCCTGCCTCCCCTCCTCCTCCTCTTTCCACCCTCCCTTATCCCCCCACCCCCATGCTCCCAATTTTCTCAGGAGATCTTGTCTATTTCCTCTCCCCAGGTGGATCTATACATGTTTCTCTTAGGGTTCTCCTTGTTACTTATCTTCTCTGCGGTTGAGGGCTATCGGCTTGTTATTCTTTGCTTTACAACTAGTATCCACTATTCCTGAGCTAATGGGAGCCCACCAACTCTGGCCTGACAGGGAAAGAACCAACACAGGATCAACTAGGCCCTCTGAATTTGGATGACAGTTGTATGGCTGGGACAGACTGTGGGGCCACTGGCATTGAGACCAGGATTTATCCCTATTGCTTGTACTGGCTTTTTGGAACCCATTTTCTTTGGAGGCATACCTTGCTTAGCCTAGATACAGTGGGGAGGGCCTTGGTCCTGCCTCAAAGCAGTGTGCTAGACTTTGTTGACTCCCCATGGGAAGTCTTACCCTCTCTGAGGAGTGGATAAGAGGTGGGGGGTGGGCGGTGGAGAGAGTGGGAGGAGTGCAGGGAGTGGGAACTGGGATTGATATGTAAAATGAGAAAAGACCATTTTTTTAAAAGATTTATTTATTTATTATGTGTACAGCATTCCTTCCATGTGTGCCCGCAGGCCAGAAGGGGGCGCTGGGTCTCATTATAGATGGCTGTGAGCCACCATGTGGTTGCTGGGAATTGAACTCAGGACCTCTGGAAGAGCAGTCAGTGCTCTTAACCACTGAGCCATTTCTCCAGTCCCGAAAAGACCATTAAAAAAAAAAGTGCACTAAAAAATTGATGGCCATGTTATGATTCATTGGAAGTATTTGTTTATCCTTGTATACAATTGCTTGTAGCATTAAAAAAATCCAATGTCTACTAAAAGTGAAATTTTTTAATGTTTGTTGAAATAAGAGCGGCGGGGCTGCATCCCCAGCACCCCAGCCGCCTGCTAGCTCATGCCCAAAATAACAACACACAAATTGTATTCTTTTAAACACTGCTTGCCCATTATATCTAGCCTCTTCTCAGCTAACTCTCGCACCTGGACTAGCCCATTTCTAATAATGTGTGTAAGCACCCCAAGGTGCGCTTACCAGGAAGATTCTAGCCTACGTTCATCCTGGGTAGGCGCTTCATCGCTTCATTGCGAGTGTCCTGCTCTGAGAGGAGCTGCGTGAAGTCTGAGCTCACTTCCTCTTCCGCCCAGCATTTTGTTCTGTTTACTTTACCCACCTATGTTCTAACCAATCAGGACCAAGCAGTTTATTTATTGCTTAACCAATGAAATCAACAGATTGATATATGACACTCCCACATCAAATGTTTGTTTTTATTTTTTTCTTCCTAGTAAGTCGGGTTCTTACTAGGTAGCCTGGGCTAGTCTTAGACTCACAATCCTGATACTCCAGCTTTCCAAGGGTGGAAATTATAGGTGCTACCATGCCTGACAAGAAAGAAAGAAAGAAAGGAAGGAAGGAAGGAAGGAAGGAAGGAAGGAAGGAAGGAAGGAAGGAAGGAAGGAAGAGGAGGAGGAGGAGGAGGAGGATGAGGAGGAGGAGGAGGAGGTGGTGGTGAAGGAGGAGGAGAGAACCCCACAGTTTCACTCTTTGAACTATGAGACCTTTTCAGTTGTACGCATTACTAGAAACATATTGGGCAAGTTGCAGGTTATATACAGAATGATAGCAGTCATGTCAACACCAAAGAGTAAGCAAAACTTACATAGATTTATTGTCTGGGGGTACATTAGTAAACTGAAGAACAATAAGGAAGTAGGAAAGAAATCAGGAGAATAATCATACCAAGGGAGGCTACAACAGATATGATCAGGCAGTAAAGAGGTATATAAAAGAATTTCAGATTATGGAAATCTTTTAAGCTATGAAGAAAGTATATAAGCATTGTTATTATAATACTTTGTTATTTTAATTTATTTAATAATGCTATATATTTTAATAAATAGTCTGAAACATGCCATAAGAAAGTTAGAAAAAAGTGATAATACTTTTGTTAAGCTTCATTCTTTATTAGCAGAATCTCTCCCAATTACTAATTTGCTAGCTTTTTAACCTTATAAAACAAATTCTCATTAAGTTGTTTAAAGCTCAGTGTACTTTTTAATCATCAGTAATTGAAAATTATAGAATTGAAAAAAATTATAGAATATCATCAGTGATTTTCTTGATTTTTTAGTTCTTGATTTCTGTGACTGTGTGGAGTTTTATAATAAAAACAGGATGAATTCATAGACTCTCATTTCCTGTAGAAATAAAAGCATAACCTCTCCCACAAAGTAACATATCTTTTGACTTAAATTTTGAAGTCAAGATATTTTTAAAATATGTAGGTTCGTTGAACCTAGCAGTTTTTATAATCCAGTGTCTCTTAGCAGTCAAAAAATTCAAAGATAACACAAAAACATACATGATCTAAACTCTGTATATTTCCCATCTTTACATGGCTTAATATATTTTTTATTACTCTATTTTATTTTTTTTCTGAGACAGGGTTTCTCTGTGTAGCCTTGTTGCCTATACTGGAAGTAGCTCTTGTAGACCAGGCTAGCCTTGAACTCACGGAGATCCTTCTGCCTCTGGGATTAAAGGTGTGTGCCACCACCACCTGTCCAGCTCTATCCCTTTTTTAAGGACTTTCTCTACCCTACCCTTTTTCTTTTTTCTCTTAAGCCTTCATATATTTTTAGACACATTTTTACTCATTGAAAGGTATTTTTTTTTTCATCGAATCTGTCTTTACTGTGTATCTGTAACCTTTTCTCTCTGCATGAGCAAAAACCCTAAATCTGCCATGCAGCATTCTGGCAGAGCTTGCTCTGGCAGCTCAAATCTGCAGGCAGCAGCTAGAAGTCTCTCTGTACTGAGACCCTGTGAGAGACTGCGGGAACCTACCATGGCCCTTAATGCAGCAGTTGGGAGATGCTTCTCTGCCCTGCAGCTGGCTTGAGACTGTCAGACTAGGAAGCTGTGTTTGGCTCTGTTTTTTGTGTGTTTAGAACCTTTATTTTAAAAGGACTTAGGTCTTATGTGGATCGACACCCTATGGTGGATGCCATTTGTAGGAGGAGTTTTCCTGCCCCGCAGTCACTCTTAAATAAACACAATACGGCTTATATTGATTATAAATACTTCAGTTCTGCTTCTACAAAGTGATTCAGAGAAGTCCTATTTGCTTGAAGAGGCAAGCCAGCACCCTTAACATGATTGCTTGTGCCTGAGAGTGATTTCTTGATAGAGTGGGATGTGTGTGTGTGTTGCGTGTGTGTGCGCGTGCGTGCGTGTGTGTACGTGTGTGCCCGCATACGTATATATAATTTTAAAAATAAGACATAAATCTGACAAACTAGAACTACTGAAGAATTTATATCTTTATATTTATTTATATTTACATCCCATTTCCTGAATCCCCAGCTTTATCCCTTTACAAATTTCATCCCATATTCTATTCAAATATTGATAAAGTATTGATGCTGAGGAATGTTACAATGTAGGCAAAAATCACATTTATACTGTAAATGTGAAAATACAGGAAAAATCTTCGGAACAACACATATATTACGTTTTTTTTATTTGGGGAGAGGGGAATTTGGATTTGAGATAGTTAATTGGGGATGTCAGTTTTTGCTCCCACCCCCCAGTCTTAGCATTAACCTTGTGATAACTTTCCTCTCCCCTTTCTTTCATCATTTCTGTCTCTGCATTTTTATTGGTTTACATACATTTCAAACATATACATTTCATACATTGTATACATAATTTTCACACTAGTATCCTCTTTGCCTTCCTCCACCTTCTGCTAATCTACACCCTTTCCCCTTCTACTTTCATGGTATGAATGGGGGGGGTTGCTTCCCAATGAATTTCTTTCAGGTTGTTTACAGGAGCATGAACACCTTACCAATGTCTATACCACTGAAGAAAATGTCTCTCCTTCCTCTCTCAACCATAAATTGTGAAAAAATCCTCAGAGGGGGTAGAGCCCCATGAGCCTCTTTCCCTTGCATGACAAGGTATTGATGGACCCAAACTTGTGCAGATAACAGCTGCTATGAGTTCAAGAATGTGCAATAGTCCTCTCAGCTAGGAAGTCAGCATTCCACACCACTCCACCTTCCTTCCTGTTCTGACATTCTTTCTGCCCTTCTATCACAGTACTCCCCATGGGAGAGCATGCGTGTGTGTGTGTGTGTGTGCGCGCCCGCGCGCGCGTGTGTATGTGTGTATAAATGAACCTTTAAGGGGGGGATCTTGCTTATGGCTATGTGTTCAACAGCCATTTATTCCTAGTACCTTGACTAGTTTGAATTGTCTGTATTCACTCCTGATCACTACATAAAGAAGCTTCTCTGACTACAGCTGACAGCAGTATTAATATATGGTCTTAAACACAGTGTTTAGAAGGCAAATCCAACCAGAAAAGTGTTGGTTATCCCCATAACAGACTTGCCACTATTGTACTATTGGTCATACTGACTGCCTAGTTGATATTTCCTTTCCTTAACCTTTTAAAAGTCCATCCTTTACACATATTTTCCTCATCTACCATACTTATATGAATTGTTAATCTAAAAAGAAAATGCAGATGGTACCCGATTTAATTAGGGTTTCAGTTGTTGTGAAGAAACACTATGTCCACAGCAACTTTTATGAGAAAAAACATTTGAGGATGGCTGATAGTTTCAGAGGTTTAGTCCTTTACCATCTTGTCAGGAAACATGGTGGCATATAGGCAGGCATGGTGCTGGCAAAGGAGATGAGAATTCTACATCTTGATCTGCAGGCAACAGCAAGTGAACTGTCTATGGCAGTGTGCATAGCTTGAGCAAAGGAGATCTCAAAACCTACCTCCAACGTGCCATATTTCCTCTTGACAGGCCACACCTCCTCATAGTGCCACTCCCTTTCGGGGGCCATTTTATTTCATATCACCACAGCACCCTAAGAAGTAGTTTTAGATCAACTTTAAAGAAAAAAACAGACTAAGATGGCTTCTAAAGAGAACATACTTGCTCAGCTCATAGATCTCCTGTATGCTGTCTTACTGTAAATTCATGTCCCATAAAAGCTCTTTATGGTCGCTGCATTCCAGAAGACAAAATCTTTAGATGAAGGAGTCTACTTTGTCTTCTTCAGGGTCAGTATTTCAATGGACTTGCTTTTCTTCACCAAAGCAAACATCTAATTTTAACAAAACTACCATAAATAAAGCATGTACCTAAAAATTTCTTTTGTTAAAAAGCATTGACTCCTCCCTTGGACCCATAAATTAACTAGAAGAAGGATGAAAGCCTGGCATCCAAAGTGTATGGAGTCTTCAGCAATAAACTATTGGTTTTTCGAGACAGGGTTTCTCTGTAGCTTTGGTGCCTGTCCTGGAACTAGCTCTGTAGACCAGGCTGGTCTCGAACTCACAGAGTTCCTCCTGTCTCTGCCTCCCAAGTGCTGGGATTAAAGGCATGCACCACCACCTCCTGGCTAGCAATAGAATCTTACCTTCAAGTTTTAGGATGCAAACAGGGGCAAGCAGTAACCTATATTGCTTTGTTTTAGAAGTCTCTTGGAAACTCCCTACCTTGATGAAGATGAAGCGGACCAAAACTTACATATATTTAGTGGAAATATAAGTACAGTCATTTTAGAAAAATTTATTAAGCTTAATGAATCCATGTTCTGTATGTGATCCAGCAATTTTACTCTTAATTATATTCCCTACAGAAATGCATGTTTAAGACTCATTTTAAATGACAGATCAAGCAGTTAATTTTGAAAAGAGAGAGAGAGAGAAGAAAATGACCTCTAAATGCCTGGGATTAATTTTATGACTGACAAGATGTATGACTCTGGCTCTCTCAGTTTCCTTGGCTATACCAGGGAGATGATGATGATAATAATAATAATCTCATAGAGTTGTTGTGAGATATAAATGAAATAATAAAAAGCTAATTGTGCCCTAGTGTTACCTACTGCTGTTTTCTGTGTGTTTAATATGAGAACTGTAATTACTCATGTAGAGTGGTTAATTTTTTTGGGATTAATTCTTATATTTTAGTGCAATTACCATAAATCTTTTATGAACAAATAGACTAATTTCTTTCAGCTTGTTTTCAGTTGTAGTATTGCCCTTCCCATTTGATTTTTTCATTTTTGATATGTAAAATATTATACTATTCCAAGAAGTGTTGATATATTCAGAAGAGTATCACTTCCTCCCATACCTCCTTATAAAACTATTTGCTTGCACATCTTTGGTACACCTTTTATAAATTTAAAAGATACATCCATGTTTCCTGTTTTATTGTACATCAAAGATAGCATACTGTTGCGTTCTTTTTGTACAATGTTTTTCCTTTTTTCAACTTAAAAGTAAATAGAAGTCATTTAATGTTTTTGGAAAGAGATATGCTTTTTTTTTTTTTCAGTCTTTTCAAAACAGGGTTTCTGTGTGCTCTGGCTGCCCTGGATCTTGCTCTATAGACCAGACTGGTCTCAGACTCTGAGATGCTTCATATTTCTTTCCAGCTGCATAATATCCCAGCAGCTGTGTGGAATGTAGCTTATTGAACTAGTCTCCTGTTTGGGTAGTGTGCAGTTATTTTGTACTTAGGAATAATGGTGCAATGGATACTCTGAGCATGTGTTTTTCAAAACATTAAATCTATGTCCTCAAGGCATATTATGAAAGCTAAATATAATACATCATTCATAGAGCATGCTAAATGCTGCCAGCAGTGTATAAAAGTATTAGTTTTCCTAATCTTTCCAGGAGTGTGTGTTGAGCTATTGTTTGCCAACCTTTTGGATGAGAAATAGTGTTTCTGTGTGTAGTTTTAATTTGAATTCTGTTTTTATGAGGAATATAAACCATCTTTCTCTTTTGAAATCCCTATTTGTGTGTAAGAATATGTATAGGCATGGGTCCGCACATGGTGGAGCACATGTGGAAAGGCCAGAGGACAGTCTTGATTGTTACCACACTCACCACCCTAGCTTGTCCACTGCTAGCGTCCTGGGATTTTTCTGTTTCCTTCTCCCATCTCCCCGGAGGAGCTCTGAGATTACAGATGCTCACTACTTGGGTCCTCACACTTGGTTAATGTACACATTGATCCGTCTCCCAGCATTTCTAACCATTGTCTTCACTCTTAAAGGTCACTTAAGACCTCTTTGTGAGCTGTCTGTTCAGTTTTCCACCATGGTTTTTATAAGGTTTTGTCTTTGTTTCTCAATTATTTAAAGTCTTCTTGTATGTTAAGGATACAAACATGAAACATGTTACTGATTTTTTTTTCTCCCAGTTTTCCATTTATCTCCTGTATTAGAATAGGTTTTGTAATACACAAGTTTTGGGTTTAGTTTCTGTTTTTAGTTTGGTGGTTGGTGGGTTTTTTTTTTTATTTTATTTTTTATAGTTTGTCAGTCTTTTTGTCTGTTCCACTTAATTTTGAGTCATTGTTAGAATCCCTACCCTTCAGTATGGAGGAATTCACTCATGTTCACTTCAGATACATTTTATACTTCTATGTTTCACTCAAGTTCCATTATGTGCTTGTTCTTATTTTCTATATACTTGTTTAGTCACCTATTTGTACGCCATTGCCACACAGGTTTTAATAAGCTTTATTGAGCCTGTTAGCAACTGTTAACTCCCCATTGAAGCTGTTTTTATCATTTTCTTAGCTATGCTTATTTGTTTTTCTTACCAAAATAAAGCTTCCTGGTTTCATGAAATTTTTTGTCATTTTTATTGAAATTAAATTAAATATAAAATTACCATAGAGGAGAACAGCTATCTTATTGATGTTGAAAGATCCTAACCAAGTACAAGGAATGGTTTTAGCTCCTTTGACTGGTCTGTGCTTTTCCACAGGTGGTGGTTGTGCAGGCGATTAGTGCTCTCTGTCAGAAGTACCCTCGAAAGCACAGCGTCATGATGACTTTTCTTTCCAACATGCTGAGAGATGATGTAGGTAGCAGACTACTTAACATTGGAAGTTGTTCTCTTAAATTCCCCTCATTGCTGTTAAATATCACAGTGTTTTGTTGTTGTTGTTTACTCATTTCTACATGGTTTGCATTTTTATTTTATATTCTTTAAAAATTGTATACATATATTCAGTGATTCTTAATCATGTCTACTCCTTACTTCCCCCTGTACTTGCTCCAGTTCAACCCAGGACATCCCATTAGTATTTTAAGTACATTTCTTTATCGTATGTTAAATATATTTCTTTCTCATTTCTATATGTCTCTCAAATATTGAAGTTTAAGCATTTCTCAAAAAAAAAAAAAACAAGATGGGAATGGCGTTGTGGCACTTATTGGTGGGAGAGAAAAAGGTTCTAAGAACAAATGGCAGTTTTATCTTCTCTTTTATTAGGGAGGTTTTGAATACAAAAAGGCCATTGTGGACTGCATAATCAGCATTGTGGAAGAGAACCCTGAGAGTAAAGAAGCTGGTCTAGCCCACCTCTGTGAATTCATTGAGGACTGTGAACACACCGTTCTGGCTACTAAGATTCTACACTTACTGGGCAAAGAGGGCCCTAGAACTCCTGTCCCCTCCAAGTATATCAGATTCATTTTTAATAGGGTAGTCCTGGAGAATGAGGCTGTCAGAGCTGGTGAGTCAGTAGAATACAACTAGTGATATAATTGCTGGGTAGTAATGAAACTGGAAAACAAAGTTATAGGTGTGATATGATTTTGGAGGGTCTAGATACACAGCTCTTCCTTTGTGTTCTAACTTATATACAGATTTTGGCCTTGTATTGGTGTCCTACAGCCCTTACCTTCAGTGTAACAAGAACACTGGAATGGTACCTCTTTTTTTGGTTTTTCGAGACAAGGTTTCTCCATAACTTTAGAGCCTTTCCTGGAACTAGCTGCCCTGGAACTAGTTAGAGACTGGCCTCAAACTCACGGAGATCCACCTGCCTCTGTATCCTGAGTGCTAGAGTTAAAGACGTGCACTACCACCACCCGGCTTGATACCTCCTATTTTTTCATTAAACCATTAATTAAGAATTAATTAAATTAAAACATTAAGTCAGAATGTATATGGGATTTGTGTATGAATGTGTCCATTTATACATTTTAAGTGATTCTAGCATATTCCACTAATATAGGTAAATTGTCCTGTAATCCTTTGTCCCATTATCTCCTGATCTTATCCTTCTACTTTGTAGCCAGATAAACTCAGAAGCCATCATTAGCTGCCTTCATGTGCTCTTTTCCCATTTTCTTCTCCACTCAATAAAATTTGGTCCTCTTCTTATTTTTTTTTTCTCAAATTACTTTTTAAATTACATACGACTTAGCTGGAAAATCAGACTAATATTTTTACTTTAGTTCACATCTCAACTTGATATACTATTCAGTGGCTGCTTAAGGAAACTCTCTTCCTTTGATTTCACAGTGTACTTCATTTTTCCTCATCCTTTGGTCTTATTTATAATCTTTCTAAGACATTAATTGGCCGACCGTAGAACTCTCTTGTCATTGTATACATTCATCTAGATGTTTTGGGAGCCTCTGTTGATAGTCATAACTCTCCTGAATATGAATGCTCACCATCCGCCCCAGATGTAATGTGAAATTCAAACTAATGTGAACTGGAGTCTTCACTTGATCTTCACTCAGAAGGCAGAGTCTGAGGTCATGGCTCTGAAACCTCATCCATTCTTCACCACATCTTGTTACTTTCACCTCCTTACTGGTTTCATCATTCTCTTATTTCTTGTCATTGGGTACTGGTTTAGGCTTGCATTCATTTCTGATCCCTAGCTGATCTGCTTCTAGTGTCACAAATAATGTGTTTGTTTGTTTGTTTGTGGAATATGAAGAATGGGCCTTAAAATAACACAAATTTGGGCTGGAAAGCTGACTTAAGGGTATTTACTGATCTTGCCAAGCTCCTGAATTTGGCTCCACTTGTAACTCCAGCTCCCAGGGGATTTGTTACTTCTGGCCTCTCCTAGCACCTGCACTCATGTGTTCATTCCTACATACAAGCGTATATGCCTTGCATAATTTAAAATAATAAAAATAAATGTTTAAGAACAATCACAAATATATCCTGTGCCTATGTGGTAATGTAACCTTTAATTAACATGCAGAGGTTGAGCTATGTGTGAGTTTAGTTTATCTCTAGTCTCTAACAGAGTCCAGTGCTCAGCCTTCTCATTCAGGTCTAGTAATTACACTTTCTGCTCTGGGCACAGGACATTTTTATTTGCTTTTCTTTCTAATACTCTTATCCTGCCTTTTCCCTCTGACCAAACTAACTATTGTACAAAATTAGCTGCAGTAGAGTGTCTCACTTCCTTGTCTGAGCCCAGCTCCATCTCTGTACTCACCTAGCATCCTGGCTCTAGTTCTGCAGAGATTTACTAGGCTAGGCAGGCTCGTTCCTCACCTCTCTTTCTCACTTCACTCTCACTTCTTACGGCTTTCTTCCTCTCAGCTCCTGCCACTTCCAGGTACACTTTAGGTGAGCGTTGAATCTTTGTTGAATGAAAGGAATTTTAGTAATAGTTTCTTGGCGGTAGTTGTTGGAAACCTGAACTAAATCATGTCAGAGGGTGGATGAGAGGCTATCATGCAATAGAGACAGCTCACACTCAGTATGTACAGGATTCTTTTTCCTCACTATGTCATGTTCCTATGTAGAGTGCACTAGATGCCTTACAGTTCTGTTTATGCTTAAGCAATCAAGGAACTGCTAATGAGATGAGACTTTATTTCTACTGAATACTAGCTGCTTCTCTGATTCACTTTGGTTTCGGTTTTTTGTTTGTTTTTGTTTTGTAGCCCAGGCTGGCCTAGAACTCATTATGTAACCCAGACTGATCTCAGACTTTGAGTAATCTTCCTACCTTGGCCTCACAAATGTCTGATTTGTTTTTGGAATGTTTATTGCTTAACTCTGAGAAGCTAATATTTATGTTGCTTCATTTTATGTTTCACAATAGCTGCTGTGAGTGCTCTGGCTAAATTTGGAGCTCAGAATGAGAGCCTTCTCCCAAGCATCCTTGTACTCTTACAAAGGTATGTAAAAGAATGTCAGTTTTTGAAAAATAAAGATTCCGTGTAGCTAAGTAGTGACAAATCTCATTGTACTATGTCAGACACACTGCTGGGCTAAGGGTAGAGCTAATAGAACTAGTGAGGGCAAAATGCTTCCATTTCTGACAATTATATGTGCAGGATAGATGTGGAATTTGAGTTTTGGATTTCTTTTACGTGACTTTGAAAGAGTAAGGTAAACATAAGTACCTCAGTTTGTACAGTAAGCACTAATCGTTTAACAGAGATGTTAAACGATTTATATGAAGTATTAAAGATAGTAACCTTTCATGACCTTCATCCCTCCCTAATTAATAAAGAAAAGGCCTTTTTAGCAAATATTTTGTGATTGCATTTTATAATTAAGGCAATTAAGTCACAAACAAAAGACAGACCGTTATAATTAGAGCGGTAGGGCTGCGTCCCCAACACCCCGGCCGCCCACACGGCTAGCTTTACCCGAAATAATTCCACAGACACTGTATTCTTTTAAACACTGCTTGGCCCATTTCTATCTAGCCTCTTCTAGGCTAACTCTCGCACCTGGACTAGCCCATTTCTAATAATGTGTGTAAGCACCCCAAGGTGCGCTTACCAGGAAGATTCTAGCCTACATCCATCCTGGGTCGGAGCTTCATCGCGTGTGTCTCAGAAAGCAGAGCTATCTCGTCTCTGCTCCAGAGAGCTGAGCTGTCGAGTCTGAGCTCGCTTCCTCTTCCTCCCAGCATCCTATTCTGTTTACTCCTCCCACCTATGTTTTAACCAATCAGGGCCAAGGAGTTTCTTTATTGCTTAACCAGTGAAATCAACAGATTGATATATGACACTCCCACATCAACAGACTAGTTTCAATGAATCAGAATAGTACTGAGTACTAGTTTTCTTTGTCTCTTTAGTGAAACATATTCATTTCTTAGTTTTAGAGAAGCTAAGTCTTTGTTGGGTTCAAGGTTAGACTCTACATTATTATGCCATGGTACTCTGTTCTTCCTAGTGACATCAGTGCCTCCTAATGTAGTAATTCTGATTTGCAATAGCAACATTTCTTTAGTAATTCATAGCAGCTCAAGAATTGTGGAAAATTTAGGAGCCCATGTTGACTGTTATTGACTCGGTCATAAAAATCATATCAGATGACCTCAACTGTGCTCTATAGGTATGGTGGCAAAACTGTTGGAAATCTTTGGGATATAGAAACATATCTCTGCCATTTCTTCCGAACAGGTGTATGATGGATACTGATGATGAGGTACGGGACCGAGCTACCTTCTACCTGAACGTACTACAGCAGAGACAGATGGCTCTGAATGCTACATATATCTTCAATGGTCAGTGAGAGGCAGGAATGTGGGGACATAATACTTGTTCAAACCTATTTTATGGTGATTCACATATTAACTGACTCCTTTAGGCAGTTGCATGGTTTTAATCTTTGAATACAATTCCATTTCTAGGGAAACCCCATATTCACAAAGGTATTTCCTAATTTGGTGATAGACGTTCCTGTGAAATAATATATAAGAATATATTTTTAAAAATATAACAGGATCAAATGAACATTGCTTATCCCTGATTCTTCTTAGGCTCCCTCTTACATCTCTCCCCATTTTTATTTTCTTCTGCTTTTCTTGTTCCCATGTAGCTAAGATATTTAATTTTCTGAGAGATGCTTGCATTTTGTTGACATTTTTAATGCTCTATTCCCACGTTTCCTTGAAAGAAATAAGGCAGTTTATAGGTTTATAAAGCAGTTTTATATAGTACTCTCTACTTTGAATACCTAGGCTATAGCAGTGGTTCTCAACCTTCCTAATGCTGTGATCCTTTAATACAGTTACTCATGTTGTAGTGACCACAGCCATAAAATTATTTTTGATGTTACTTCATAACTGTAATGTTGCTATTGTTATGAATTGTAATATAAATATCTGTGTTTTCTAATGGTCTTAGGTAACCTCTTATGAAAGGGTCATTTGAGATCTTTAGTAATAAGACTTTTAGGATTTTAATTTTAACTCTCTTGGGTTTTACCCAAAAGCAAGTACAAGAAAATGTCCCAAGATGAAAGAAGTTTTTTTAAAGTCAGTTAATACAAAATGTCACACTACTTAAAGCTGTTTGCTATAGTCTTTTGATAGGCATTTCTCTTCCTTCAGAGAACTTTAAGAAGAGATTGTAATGCTGAGATTTTTCTGTTTATAGGTCTGACAGTTTCTATACCAGGGATGGAAAAGGCCTTACACCAGTACACACTAGAGCCTTCAGAAAAACCCTTTGACTTGAAGTCCATTCCTCTTGCTATGGCTCCTGTCTTTGAACAGAAATCAGGTAACAGAACTGTTGAACTGTTAGTTTTTCTGAGTGTAGGTAATTTATTTAAAAAAAAAAAAAAAAGCTTGTAAATAGTAACATATCATCTAACCTAGAAAATAAAACTAGAAAAGGCTTTTAAAAATAGCATTGTTTCTCTCATTTTAAATTTTTGTTTGTTTTTGAGACAGGGTCTGTCTACATAGCCCTGTCCTGGAACTCACTCTGTAGACCAGGCTGGTCTTGAACTCACAGAGACTCACCTGTCTTTGCCTCCCAAATGCTGTGATTTAAGGTGTGCGCCATTGGTGATCTTTTAGTACTAAGGTAGATGACATTGTTTAAATTTAGGATTGTCTCTTGAGTTTTACCCAAAAGCAAGAATAAGATGAAAATCCCAAGATGGAATTTTTTAAAAGTTATTTAATATAAAATGTCACAATACTTGAAGCTGTTTGCCACTGTGTATCTGCTAGAAGTTACTGTCTCTTTCTGTATACATGGTTAGCTAAAAGTGGAGAGAAACTCACTT
The DNA here is from genome assembly GCF_014885135.2 of Alexandromys fortis. Classification (NCBI taxonomy): domain Eukaryota; kingdom Metazoa; phylum Chordata; class Mammalia; order Rodentia; family Cricetidae; genus Alexandromys; species Alexandromys fortis. Next base: position 8,476,728 of record NW_026067921.1, read on the forward strand.
GATTGCTTATATCTGTCTTTGTAGAAATCACACTTGTGACTCCTAAGCCAGAGAAGTTGGCTCCTTCCAGGCAAGACATTTTCCAAGGTATTTTTTATGAGTACAAGTAATAATCTTTAATCCCTAGGCATTATAAATTAATAACTGATTAATTCTCAGTTCAGTAACTTTTTCCGTGTCATAGGTTATAGTGGCTGGAATTACCTGGTGTCCATGGACTTTCCAGTGACTAATTTATTACCTGGGAGTGTTGTTCTTGGGCATATTTTGTCAGTTAAGAGGGGAAAAATATCAGCAATTTAGTGTGTCCTCCCCCCGCCCCCACATACAGGAATCTAGAGTTATTTTACAGAAGCTTGGAGACCACTGACTGGGTGTTGAGTTATTAGCAAAGCCATAGAAATGAAACCATCTGTCTACTCCGTGGTAACTAAAGCATTTTAATAAAGTCTCTACCTGTCTTCTTCATACTGTACTTCTACTTTTCTTTCTCTTTGTGTTTAACAGAACAGCTGGCTGCCATTCCTGAGTTTATGAGTCTGGGGCCCTTGTTCAAGTCTTCTGAGCCTGTTCAGCTCACAGAGGCAGAGACAGAATACTTTGTGCGCTGTATCAAGCACGTGTTTACTGACCACATTGTGTTCCAGGTGAGATAAAGAATTCTTGGTTCTTTCTAGGCCTTTAAATATAAGCTGGTATATTGGAGCCAAATAGCACTTCCCTTTAGTTTATGACTCTAGTTTTTTTCATAGAGGGTTAATTTAGCAATAATTCTAGTTTTCTTTTCAGAGGTATAGAGGTTTCTTCTTCTGAGGGGCTATTTTTTGATAACTAAAATTTAAAAGGATATAAAATTGAATGTCTCAAGAAATAGACTATTTTAAAAATATCAGCATTTAATCAAGGTGGTGGTAGCACACGCCTTTAATCCCAGCACTTGGGAGGCAGAGGCAGGCAGATCTCTGTGAGTTCGAGGCCAGCCTGGTCTATAGAGCGAGTTCCAGGACAAGCCCCAAAATTACAGAAAAACCCGTCTTGAAAAAACAAAATAAAAACAAACAAAAATCAGCTGATAGCTCAACTCGAAGAACTAAAAAGAAGCCTGCCTGTTTCACTGGGGCAGTTTTTAGGGGATGTGGGAGCATACTCTTGGCAGGTGTGAAACCTGGGTATAATCCCTAATTTAAAAAAAAAAAATCTTAGGAGGCTATAGTGCTATTTATAGTGTTGAATACAGTGGATTCCAGAGTTGAGCTGTGGACAAATGAGTGAGTAGAAACAACTTGTTGGAAAATATATCTTATTCTTTACAACTTTTCTATTGCTGACTTTTCAGTTTGATTGTACCAACACTCTGAATGACCAGCTGCTGGAGAAAGTAACAGTGCAAATGGAACCATCTGATTCCTATGAAGTTCTTTGCTGCATCCCAGCCCCCAGCCTCACCTACAATCAGCCAGGAATATGTTACACACTTGTTCGCTTGCCAGATGAGGATCCTATAGCAGGTACTAACTCATAGAAGGGAGAAGATACTTAGTGGTCTAAAATGCATCACCTCTTGAACTGGTAGAATGTCTAGACAGGTATTTAATGCTCAAGAATATGATTCTTTCCAGAACTTAATGTTATGTGGGGGGTATGTTTATAAAATTGGTTACTATTGTAGAACTATTACTTTCAAAACGAAATCTGTGAGATTGTTGATAATAATGCTAAAAGAGAAGCTGAATGTATATAGTGATAGCCCCCAAAAGAATTCAGGGTTTCTGTTGAAACAATGTAACCATGAGTTAAGGTTCTAATACCTGATGTGTCTTAGAAGAATCATGATGTTTCCTTCCAGTGTTCCTGGGAAAACTTGGTTATTTAGTAGATAGCTGGCATTTTAACACGTCATTTTAAGCATCTTGTTGTATAAGGCTGTGGTCTGCAATGTTTCAGCTTAATAAGTAGTTTAGTCAACCATTTTGTGTCCATATTTGAGAAAGGCTTTATCATTTACTTGACCTATGTTCAGTCTTGGTGTGGAGGTGGCATAAGGGGTCTAAAAGAGAGCCAACTGCTAGTGCCAGTGATAGTATTTATAATTTGAGGACTTAGGATAGTCTAGACAATATATCCTTTATAAAATGTTGGAATATATCACAATTGAAGCCTTTCCCTCACTCAATTTTCCCATACTCAACACAGACCACCTACCAGTAGTTACCCAACTTTCCCAGAAATAAGCACACACACCACATTATAGTTAAACAGTTTTTACTGCTAATTAAGTACAGGAAATACAGAAATTAACAATATTAACAAACATAAGGGAAGTTACAGAGTTACAAGAAATCATAAAGTACTAGTAAATAGTTATCCCCAATCATCATTCAGTTACATTTGGGGCTTGGTTCCATTTGTTTGATAGCCCCTCTCCTAACTCCCTTCTTCAATGTTCATTCTTGGGAGCCCCTGACAGGTCTTAACTGTGTTGGGCGCTAGACTAGACTACTCAGACTCTGGCACGAGGTAGATTCATGTTGGCACCATTGCTGAGTCCCCCTGGTGGGAAGGCACTTTCCTATCTGGACTGTGACATTTCTCCTTTGAGCTTTAGGCCATCTGTCTTTAAATTCCATTGCTTCCTTTATTCCCTTGTGAGATTTTTCACACATTCCATTTCCTTAGAGCTTCACTTTTCTCTCCTGGTCTGTTTTCCTCTCTAGGTGTGTGTGTGTGTGTGTGTGTGTGTGTGTGTGTGTGTGTGTGTCTGAAGTATGTCAGCTAAGAATAATTAAACTTTCTGTTCTCAAGTAAAGCTAGTTTTATTTGCTGTTGTTACACATTTATATCTGGATCCGGCCTTAATGTAGCTCAGTGTCTTTTGCCATCATCCCAGGAGACTGCATTTTATATTATTTTTCCAACAGCCATTTTTCCTTGCTTCAGAACTCCTCTACAATCACTACACTTCTCGCGAAACCTATGGGCTGTTTTATTTTTAAGGGTTGTCATTACTTTACCACTTAATTACAAGGGAAGTGAAATCTGAACCCGTAGTAGATTCCAGCCCCTCACAGTTGAGAATACTAGCTACTCAAGCTCTTCAGATGCCCTCTAATATGGGATAACTCAGGAACCCAGTCCACAGGGAATGGGATTCAAAGAATAAGTACAGTTTTACAATACCAAATACACAAACCAACAATATTAAAATCACAGTAGTTACATAGATAATAGGAAAACAACAGTAAGAGTACACACTTCCCCAAGAAAGGAATAATAGACATTGCCTCAGCCCTCTTTACTGAGGAGGGAACTTCTTTTTAAAGCAGATCTTACACATTATTAGCCCAGAGGTTTCAATGTTTGGTCTGCTGGCTATGGACTATTTGGGTTTTGTTTATAAAAATTTGGCAATTAGAATTTTCCTTCCGTTAGATTCAGAGTGTTTCCTGATCAGTAGCAGAATGTGGTTATAAAGTCTAATCTTGTTTCAATATTTTGGTGTTTGATTACCATATGCATGATTACTCCTTTCTATTCTTTAGTTTTTATTAAAATTCATGAAATTTTAATCCATAGCCAATCTCAACTCTACTTTGCAAAGAATGAAGTAAAATACCAGGACATAGATGGTAATGGAGTCCTTACCTATCCTCCCATCCTTCTTTTTTTGAACATTTTCCATTGCAGATACTCTAAAAATTAACCAGTACTTCAAAATCTTTCACTTTCTAATATCAATCTTATCTCAGAAAAATATTTTTCCTTATGGTCACAAGGGAAAAAAATAGAAGTTCTTGGTTATGATTTCCTTCTATTTGAAAATAATATAGCATATTAAAGAGAAATATGGGTTTAATAGATAGGTGTAATAATTTGAGTTCTGGCCTTACCACATGCTGATTCTGTGAATTGGACAAATAATTTTCTTTGTGTAAATCTGATCTGGCACCAGACACAGTAAATAATAGATAATATTTTGTTTAATTCTGAAATTGCTTAAATTTCTTTCTTATATCAGTTTTAAAATCAGTTCTTCTGCAATTCAAAAGATACATGCCTTCTAGTATTCTCCAGAATATTATTCTGTTAATTATACCTTTCTTTGCTCAACCTGTAAACATCACTGGCTATCAGATACTGAAGATTGTTGATCAAGCTGTTCACAAACACATGTCTATGTGACCATTTGTTCTCCTTACTCAACCCATCCACAGGTGATAGCTGATGAAGATTTTAGGCATTCAGATTCTCTGTTGATAAGTTCTTAATATATACAATTCCTATTTTCCTTTATTCAGTATAGATCTTCAGTAAGCAATACTACTACCCATCTGACCATTCAAAGTGTCCTAAGTAAATCCCAGATGATGTAAAGTGAACACTAGTCACGTAACCCAGTTCCGTTAGCAGTATTTCTTTTCCATTTGGGACATGTGGATTTTGTTGCAGGCCATGTTCAATATAATTCAACCTATGTCCAATTCTTTTCTCAATTACCATCGTTCCCTACCCCCTTTTTAATGTCTTTTTTTTTAAGTTTTTTTCTTTTTTCTTTTCTTTTTTTTTTTTTTTTTTTTTCTCTTTCTTTCTAAGACAGGGTCTCCTTTTGTATCTCAGGCTGGCCCTGAACTTGTGATCTTCCTGCCACTAAACCTTAAACCTAATTCATATTTTCTGATTTTTATTCAACCATGTGATGGTATCACTACTTTCCTGTGATTTTTGTTCTTCTGTCTTTTAAAATCAGTGAAGTTGTTTCTATAATGCATGAAGGCTTTGTCACCTGACTTGTCTCTCTTATAAAGACAACTCTGCTTAGGCCTTCAAAGTCTTTGCATCATTCATTGCTTAACCTGGAGATCGGATAACATCTCCCACCTTGGAAACCCTGAATTCTGCCTTTTGCTTTCCTGCACTGGCTCCATTATCAAGGGTGAGCCACAATTTCAATTGGTTCTGTCCACTTCTAACCCTTTCATTTCTCATCAGTTGTGTGACCAATTGGAATCAAAATGTTTATTACCCGCCTATTGCCACCTTCTTCAGTGTCTACTTTGGATGCAGGATTAATCCTTGTAAGACCATTCCATATATTTTTCTCATGTGAATTTTTTCAGAGACATGCTGATTCTTCCTCAACACTTTTCTTTGAACCTTCCAGTTGGTGCATGGATTCAGGAGTCTTTCTAGCCCTATCTGATCACATCCTGATTTGTACTCACTGCTCGCATCTTTGCCATCCTCTGAGCCTGGGGCAATCTCTTGTGAGTCCAGGTGCTTTCTGAATTCCCCTATAACCAGACTAGCTTCTCAGGGCTACCATTGTTGAACAGTGGTTCTCTGGTTTGGAAGCACTGTTGCCGTGATTTTCAGTGACATAGTGCTCCCGATTATTTTCAAGGTACTGCCACCTCCAATTAGCACAACTGAAGTGAAAGCCTCATCTTCTCTTTCCCCTCTAAATCCTGAGTGTACCTTCCTGGAATGGTGCCTTCCCCTGAGCCTCTGTGTACCCTCTGCTCTCTCAGCTGCTGGCTCCCTCCACTGCTTATGCTAGTTTGTTAACTCAGTGGCCCAGCTCCTCTCTCATCCTCTCCCACCTATTACAAATTCCTTGCCTCCTCACAACGGTCCTGGGTCCAGCTAACCCCTTCTCCTGCTCTACCTTTCACTGCCCTGAGAAGCAAAGTTATCCTCTCAACCCCTGAAGCTCCTTCAGATGCCCTCTGTGATGCTCTGGTGTAGTCTGTGGACCTCTGAGCCTGCACCCTCACTTGACCTGTCCTCCACATCCACCACTTCAACACATTTGGTCCTCTGCATCAGACTGATTGCACCAAGTCTGCATGTAGCCATCACACCTATGTATCAGCCATCTCTTCCAGCCTCGCTCCTTCACCTCAGTCCTCAGCAGGGACCACAGTGTTGGCACTGCACTCCTGCCCCTGACAGGAAACCTCACACAGCTCTCATCCTTCTCACACCTTCCTTCTGCACTGCATCCAGTTGCTCACTGTCATCCCCCTGCACCAGCGGGACCTTTTCTCCCAAGTCTGACGGTCATGACTTGATGTCTCCATCTGCCTGGACTCACAGCCTCCATCTGCTCACCCTTCCTTCTCTGTAGCCATCTCCAGTCCCCCCCCCACCTTCCACCAGTGATTCTCACCCAGGGGTGCATGGCCCCCCAGTAGCCCATCAGAACCATCTTCTTAACTGGTGTTATTGTTAGTATTTGTGAGCAGATCACTGCCTCACCTCTGGTGTTCTGATAGGCCACCTGGGGGCCGTGCCCACCCCCCCTCGGGTGGAACCCCTCCACCCCCCACCCCCCGGTTAAGAATCACTGCAGTGGACACCTGTTCTCTCAGACTTTCAGTCTTCAATTCCATGCCTCGAGCTTTCTAGTGGTGACTGCTTGAAATCCCCATTTGAGCATCTTAGCACTTCCTCAGAACTTCACTCTCCTCTTGGAACCACCTTTATGCTTGTTTATTTCTGTCCTTTTGTCATCTACTCTTTTTTTTTTTCTTGAGCATTTTCAGTATTCTCCCAGGCTTTAGTCATCACTATAAACACAGGACCTAGAACCATCTGCCAGCTCCATTCAGTAAGATGTCTTCTCGATGCCTAAAACTAGGCTTATGTCTCCACTCCAGTCCCCACTGCTTCCAAAGCTCACCTTCCATCCAGTCCAGTGAGCTGAATCAACCCTAGCCCAAATCCTGTCCCTGCAACCATCCTTACCATTCCTCCCTTCCCTGCCAGACCCAAAGTAAAGAGCCTGGCTGCAGATTTGTACCATTCTAACAAGATTCAGGGGTTTAAGATCATAGATCTCCCTGTAGGTTGCTTCCCATCCTTGTTTGATTTGGTTTGGTTTTTCTTCCCAAAGTATGGTTTGCAAGTTGACTGGAGCACTCTTAAGGGCCTCCTTCTGCCTCTAGGACTTGCCGCTTTCTTGTTCCTGTCCAGCTTGTGTCCCTTCTTCCCTGCTCCCTGTGCTCAGCTCTGTTCTCTCTGGGTGTCTCCTCTGCCCTGTCTTCTCCAGCTGACTCCACTGCTACATCATCTTGATATGCCGCCTACTTCCCTTTCCACAGCCCTACTGCTTAAAGCCTGTCTCTGCTTTTGCCCTCTAGTTAGTAGAAAACCTCTGCTTTTTTTTCTGTGGCCCATACTTTTCTCAAACAACCTACAACATGCCACTTGATCGTACTCATGACTCTCGTCTCCAGGACTTTCTTCTTCCTGTATCTGCTTTCATACTCAGATTTTTCTCATCACTGTCCCACCACCATTACTGAAGCTGTTTATATCACTGATCTAGGTTTTTCATTGATTCTACCTGCTCCTTGTCTTAGACTGTCATTCCTTCAGCTCTCCCATGTCAAACATTTTCCTCTTCTTTCAAGCAGCAAGTCAGAAGAGTAAAGCCAGTCCTACCACATCCTACTCCTCACTTTCTCACCTCTGTTGCAAACCTCCTAAAAAGAACATAGCCTTGCTCATTGCTGACACACTACTTGAAGCCCACTGGGTGTTCCTCTTTTCCTTGCTGCCACTTGGAAATACAATATGCATTATACTTGTATTTATATTTGAAGACATTCTCCTTATGTAAATACCACACTATACCCTCTTTATTATTTCCTTACCGTTTTTCCTCTCGATCAAGCATACGGTAGCCTAAGCCCAACCTGTCACCAGAACCTGGCCTTCTAGGCCAGGCTCATTCCACTGCTCATGGACTAGTGACCTACCTTCACCCTGAACCTGTGAGATTCCCATGGTATTGGAAGGTCCTTCCTACCCTGGGCAGTTAGAAGGTCCTTCCTGCCTTAAACGGCTAGAAGGTCCTTCCTGCCTGGTAGTTGGAACGTCCTTCCTACCCTGGACAGTTAGAAGGTCCTTCCTGCCTTGAACGGCTAGAAGGTCCTTCCTGCCTGGTAGTTGGAACATCCTTCCTACCCTGGGCTTCACACCAAGACCCCTTACACGTCTCTCTGTTTCACAACGCACCTCTTTTCTTTTCAGCCAATCTTGAACAGTAGAAGCACAGGTTCAGAGGTCAACTGCGAAGTGGCTGTTCCGCATTGGTACCCAGCTGTGCCTCCGCCGTTTGCACAATCATATATCTACATTCTTACCGGACTCTCTTCATGAGAGTCTAGTACTGGACTCTTTATGAGTCCAGTCCCATTGCAGAGGTGGCTCTAACAGGTGTCTGTGTAGGAGTCTGTAAGGTGCACCTCACCTGGTTTCCTCTAAATTAACTCAAGCCACTCTTGTCCCTTTGCTATAAACACCATCCAGTTCCATTCTACAAACTTCCGGGCTTTTGCTCATCTTTTCTGTCCCGCTAAAATCTGACATTAATACCATCTTTTCAACAAACTTGCCCCCTGAGATCTGCCAAGGATCTCAGTTAGGGAACTCTACTATCTGCTTTATTGTTTTCCATAGTGGCCCCTCATCCTTGACTGAATCCACCACAAACTCAGGAGACTGAAATGCCTCCTCTTCTTTTTTTCCCACACCAGCTGCCCTAATCCAGCTCAACACCACCTTTCACTAGCAAGCCAAAGATCGCTTTTTCTTCCATACAGGGGCTCTAAACTTTCTACCACCATCCCCTGAAGATTGTTCCTTTCTCTGTCACCGACACTGTGTTTACACTACTAACTTCACCTGCTGCCTTTCAATCAGTGCACGAACTCCTCATCAGTCTTCCCTTCTCGGCTCCCTTCCCGACCTTCACCCATTCCTGACATTGTCAGCCTCTGTGTCCAAAACAAGTTCTCCCGAGTCCATGCTGTTGGAACCCACCCTTGCCAGCCTCGCTTCCTAGTTCTTCACATTACAAGCAAGTCAGCTACTTGTCTGACACCTTTATATCTAACTCCCTGTGGCCTCCTCTAACATAGTGTCCCAATATTTCATGGGTATCGTGCTCACCGCAGCCTACTGCAGATGCTTCCTTCACCTGTTGTCGTCCTACTCTATCTCACCCAGACCATGTTCTTTCTTCCCTGACTGACTGAGCTCCATTCCACACTCTCCATCTTCTTACTTTTTCTTCACTGTTACTGCCTTCCCCTGAGCCTCTGTGTACCCTCTGCTCTCTCAGCTGCTGGCTCCCTCCACTGCTTATGCTAGTTTGTTAACTCAGTGGCCCAGCTCCTCTCTCATCCTCTCCCACCTATTACAAATTCCTTGCCTCCTCACAACAGTCCTGGGTCCAGCTAACCCCTTCTCCTGCTCTACCTTTCACTGCCCTGAGAAGCAAAGTTATCCTCTCAACCCCTGAAGCTCCTTCAGATGCCCTCTGTGATGCTCTGGTGTAGTCTGTGGACCTCTGAGCCTGCACCCTCACTTGACCTGTCCTCCACATCCACCACTTCAACACATTTGGTCCTCTGCATCAGACTGATTGCACCAAGTCTGCATGTAGCCGTCACACCTATGTATCAGCCATCTCTTCCAGCCTCGCTCCTCCACCTCAGTCCTCAGCAGGGACCACAGTGTTGGCACTGCACTCCTGCCCCTGACAAGAAACCTCACACAGCTCTCATCCTTCTCACACCTTCCTTCTGCACTGCATCCAGTTGCTCACTGTCATCCCCCTGCACCAGCGGGACCTTTTCTCCCAAGTCTGACGGTCATGACTTGATGTCTCCATCTGCCTGGACTCACAGCCTCCATCTGCTCACCCTTCCTTCTCTGTAGCCATCTCCAGTCCCCCCCCCCACCTTCCACCAGTGATTCTCACCCAGGGGTGCATGGCCCCCCAGTAGCCTATCAGAACCATCTTCTAACTGGTGTTATTGTTAGTATTTGTGAGCAGATCACTGCCTCACCTCTGGTGTTCTGATAGGCCACTTGGGGGCCGTGCCCACCCACCCCTCGGGTGGAACCCCTCCCCCCCCCCCCCCCCCCCCCCCCCCCCCCCCCCCCCCCCCCCCCCCCCCCCCCCCCCCCCCCCCCCCCCCCCCGTTAAGAATCACTGCAGTGGACCCCTCTTCTCTCAGGTCTTCTTTCTCCTATATCACAGTTCTCACTTCCTAGTGGTGACCATTTGGTGTCCTCACTCAAGCATCTTGGTGCTTCCTAGTCACACACCGTCTCTTTTTAGACACCTCCTTCCTTTCCAACTGTTTATTCTTTCACACAGAACATGCCCTGATCCTAGTCTGCCTGTGAAAGCTACTCTTTTTAACCCCCCGTTTCTCATCGTATCTTCCCTACAGCATCACTCAAGTCTTCTGTTAGTCTGGGTCTTTAGAGTTACTGACCTTTTCATTTCTTCCTCTGCAATTAAAAAGCAAGGTACCCGTGCAGAGATTATACCTTTGTCCTCAAGATCCTTGTTGTAGTGGCCCAATTAGTGTTATTTGGAGCAGCTACTGCCTTATTTCACCCCTAACCATCCTAAAACCCTACTTCTACCAAGGTACATACAGTCATTTCTGGTCACAACTCTTCCACTGACCTGTCATCATCCTGCCTTGCCCTTTGATAAAGAATCACCAACCTTTCCTAGGTGCTCACAACTCTACAACCTTGCTCCTCTTTAGACTCTTTTTCCTTTGATTGTACTACTCAGGCCATGCTCTTTCTCCATGGAATTAATCATGTTCATTCTCTCTCTTTGCAGCCTTTAAAAACAGAGTTCCTAGTTTTCTTGTTCCCAATTTATCCCCCTACCTTCTTTGAGACATACTTTCTCTGTATAACCTGGCTGTCTTGGAACTCACTCTGTATACATACCAGGCTAGCCTCGAACTCAGAGAGCCACCTACCTCTGCATCCTGAGTGCTGGGATTAAAGGCCTCTCACCACCATGACCAGGCTAATTGACATTGTTCTTGGTCCTCAGTGCACTTTTTAGATTTAGTACATTTCCTGAACTCTCTTGGTTTCTCACATGTTGAAAACTCTCAACCTCTTCTCCCATCTCCTGGGTCCAGCTGATCCTTTCTCCTGCCATACTCTTTATTCCAGTGAAGCCTAGTCACACCCACCACAATGGAAACCTTTCAGCTGTTGTGTGGGATGCACAGTCTGTAGACCTGGGTATGTACTCTCTGCTTCATCTATCCTCTACACCCATTGTTCTAACATGCTCCTTCATCTGTGTGTCCAACTACTTGTCAAGCCTGCATACTATACCCAAGAGTCTATGTAAATTCCTTTTAGAACTTTATTCTCATGGCTCCCTGTGAACTGTTTTGCTTCCTTTTGTGCTCTTCAATTGACACTATTCCTGAAAAGCCCACAGAGAGCATCTGCCTCTTAATATTTCTCTGCCCTCATTTCTGCCTGTTCATCCTCAAACAAGGGTGCCCACCTTCACTCTGACATGTTGTTGAGCTGACAGCTCTCTTTCAGGACACTCCAGCCTTTTCTTCCTTTTCTTGCATCTCCAATCCCCCTTCCACCAGTGATTCTCACCCAGGGGTGCACGGCCCCCCAGTAGCCTATCAGAACCATCTTCTAACTGGTGTTATTGTTAGTATTTGTGAGCAGATCACTGCCTCACCTCTGGTGTTCTGATAGGCCACCTGGGGGCCGTGCCCACCCACCCCTGGTGGAACCCCCCCACCCCCCCCTGGTTAAGAATCACTGCTGTGGGTGACCCCCTGTCCTCCCTGGCCTTTGTTCTCCCATTCCATGGCCCTAGCTTTCTGGTGGTGACCACTTATGTCTTGACTCAAGCAGTTCAGGGTTTCCTTCCCTGTCTCATATGGACCAGGCACTCTCTAGTTGGAAGCACTTCCTTCCCTTCCTGGCTTATTCCTTCGCACATAGCAGTATTCAGGGCTTTAAGATCACATTTCTCCTTGCTGGCTGCTTCCCATCCCTGCTTTGTTTAATTTGGTTTTTTCTTTCCAAAGTATGTCTGGCAAGTAGACCAGAGCACTCTTAAGGGCCTCCTTCTGCCTCTAGGACTTGCCGCTTTCTTGTTCCTGTCCAGCTTGTGTCCCTTCTTCCCTGCTCCCTGTGCTCAGCTCCGTTCTCTCTGGGTGTCTCCTCTGCCCTGTCTCCTATAGTTGACTCTTGGATGTAGCTTTCTTGAAGCAATGTACTTTCTGCTCTGATCTATGTCTTCTTTTCCTCGCCAAGAGGAAAAAGGTTTTGTTTGTCTGTACTCCTCTGTAGTACTGTCACTTTGTCAGATAAGACATCTCCCAGTGCTTTCCTGAACCTCTCCTCACTGCTCAAACTCTTGCCTCTTCTCCACATTCTGTGTGCTTTTCTAGAACTAGTCATTTTTACTCTTCTTACCATCCACTGATTCTTCCCTCTACCTTTTTGGCCCATTGTGTCCACTGTCATCCTGATTCCTTCTTTTTTCTTCTTCCTGTTCCCACAAAACTTGAAAGTCTACCCAATACTTTTCATACTTTCTCCTCTTTATCACTTCTATGCCGCCAACAGGGGTCCATTAAGGAAATGCCCCTACCTATTACCATAGACCCCACCCATTCACAGCATGTACATCTCCCAGTGCTTCGTTCCCTATTTGGCCTGCCTGTATCACAACACTTGTGTTCAATTTTTAAGATCCTTTTCTTACACAGGGCCCACTCTCGAGCTTCCTCTTCCTACCTGTTTTCCTTTAGATCAACCCTCCGCAAAAAGAAGCCGACTAGACACACTAACTCTCCCCCAGGATGTTCTCTATAGTTTTGTAATCTATTTATAATGATTTGTTGGGTTTGATGAGCCATCCACATTCTTTTGTCATTTTCACTCTTTGCCAATGCCTGTCAGTCTGACAAGCACTACAGCTCTCTCCTTTTAGATACTTTTAAATAGCAAAAGCACAGGCTCAGTGGTCACTGCGAAATGCCTGTTCCGCATTGGTTCCCAGCTGCACCTCTGCCATTTGCAAGTATTTTGCTGCTAACATAATGGTCTCAGTATGGAGTAGATCTTTCCCAAGTCCCCAGGGTTACTTGTCGGTACTGTCTATGCATGTCCCATTTTAAAATGCCGTGCTGTCTGATTTCCCTATTTAATTTAGATCACTTTAGGCATTTGTCTCTGTTCTGCTCTGCCTCACATGTCTGGCCCTGACACCACTCACCCTATCTACTTGACTTGTCTACTAGAATCTGAATGCCCTTCGTTTGGAAACTGCGTCTCCATATACTGCTATCTGAATTCACCTCTAAAAACATCTTGGCTTCTTGACTCCACCATTCTGGACAGTTGTCAACTCTTTTGGAGCTGCTCCCCTCATCCTCCCTCCTGTTGTCCTTCTTTGGACAGCCCTGACCTAGACTATTTCTGAGATAGTGCTCCCTCTGCAGTCTCACTACCCTTGGCCTCTGTCATCCTTGCTAACTTAGGCCATGTTCTTTCTCTTCCACAGCTTCATCCTTAGAAGGAAATGTTTGTACTTCTTCATGTTCACTCCCTCACATTTGCCTTATTTTCTTCGTTTATTGCATTTAGTATGCTCACAATAGCCCTCTCCTCTCAGTTGCTAGGACTTCATTATGTGCTCTTTCTCATTTTTTTTTCCTGCGCCATGGTCTCATGTAGTATAGGCCTTGAACTCACTGTGTACCCAAGGAAGACCTTGATTGAACTCCTGATCCTCCTGCCTTTCCCTCCCTAACCCACCACAGTTGTATCTGCTGTTGGAGATCAAGTTTAGGGCTTCTTGCATTCTAGACAAGTACTCTACCAACTAAGCTATATTCCCAGGCTCTCCTTCTTGTTCTTCTTACCCAGTATATGACATCATCACTCTTACGTCATGTTCCCTATGTGATTTGTAAAACTCCTTCCCCACCCTTGCATCTCCAAAACCCAGTTAATCATTTCACTTGTGATGCCTCTGTGGTATCCCTTAAAGTACTGATATCGCTTCCCTAGTTACCATTTCTGAACTGTACAGCTAACTCTGTAGGGGTCTCAAGACTACTTTCCTCTTTACCGTTACCCCATGCACATTTGGCATCTTTGCTTCAAGCTGTCCCAGATGCACATCCCTTACCACATGTACTCAACCTTAACGTTGCTATAGCCCAAGACTATGGGTTCTTACTTCATGGAAACCTTTCAAGAATCCTTTCATGCACCTCCTAACATCCTTCTAAAAGGTGTTTCAGATATCTTTGCTTCCCTACTGTGTTCTTACGCAAATACGCTTCTGTCTTATGCCTACACCCTTTTCACTCCTGCCCTGTACAGCCCTAACACAGACGTACCCATCCTTTTCTTGACTGACACCTCTCTCCTGGGTACTCCAGTCCCTGACTACAGTGACTATGACTGCTCTTCCCCCCTGAACTTATCTCCTTCTTTCAGCTCCTATTAACTACTGCTTCCATTTTTCTCTGTCCCTGCCTCTCCATGGACAACCAGCCACACACACCCATCACACCTATGTATCAGCCATCTCTTCCAGCCTCGCTCCTCCACCTCAGTCCTCAGCAGGGACCACAGTGTTGGCACTGCACTCCTGCCCCTGACAGGAAACCTCACACAGCTCTCATCCTTCTCACACCTTCCTTCTACACTGCATCCAGTTGCTCACTGTCATCCCCCTGCACCAGCGGGACCTTTTCTCCCAAGTCTGACGGTCATGACTTGATGTCTCCATCTGCCTGGACTCACAGCCTCCATCTGCTCACCCTTCCTTCTCTGTAGCCATCTCCAGTCCCCCCCCCCACCTTCCACCAGTGATTCTCACCCAGGGGTGCATGGCCCCCCAGTAGCCTATCAGAACCATCTTCTAACTGGTGTTATTGTTAGTATTTGTGAGCAGATCACTGCCTCACCTCTGGTGTTCTGATAGGCCACCTGGGGGCCGTGCCCACCCCCCCTCGGGTGGAACCCCTCCACCCCCCCCTCCCCGGTTAAGAATCACTGCAGTGGATGGCCCCCTCTTCTCTCAGGTCTTCTTTCTCCTATATCACAGTTCTGACTCAAGCATCTCAGTGCTTCCTCATCTCAAATGGATAGGATACTCTCCTCTTAGAATTACTTCCTTCCCTGCTGTTAATTCTTCCACACTGATATAGTGCCTACCCCCAGTCTGTATAAGTGAGCTGTTTTCTTTTACAAACACATTCCGCCTCATCCTAGTCACCCCTACCAAATATAACTGTCGAACATTTTGATGTTACCCCAATCATGTTGTTTGCTTATTTTACCCCAATTGCATTATTGTTTACTTACCATTTATTATCCCTTTTAATTTCCCCCATTCTTTTGCAGTTACAGACAGTGAGCCCTAAAGAACCATGTTGTATTTTTGTGTATCCTTACTTCATACAAAGCATCCCTGACCTTCCTCTTTCCTTTCCTCCCCACCTGAAGCTACTCTTTCTTTTAGGTAGATCCCATCTTTCCCAGCAGGTATCCATCTATTCATTTAAACACTAGACATTGAATTGTTTTTCAGCTCAAACAGTAGAATTTTCTCAATACCTGGCACTTGGCTCGTGTCCCCACCCAAATCCCATCCCAGTCCTCCCACCCCCCACCCCACCCTACCCCACTACTCCCAACCCTGCTCTCCCCACCAACTCAAGTAAACCCCATCCCTTTCCCCTTCCCACCTACCCACCCTTCTCCGCCGGATCCGTAGTAAAGAGCCTGGCCTAAATTTTGCTCCTGCAAGAACACTCAAGATAATAATTCAGCATTTTGCCTTAGCTATTGCTGACTACCCTTTTCTACTTTTCCTTCCCCATGCTGAGGCTTACAAGCTGTTCTGGGCACTCTAAAGTGCCATCGTTCTGACCCTGGGATCTCCCATGCATCTTTATTCCTTGATGGTTTCCAGCTTGTTTCTTTCTAACCTAGTCTCTGGTGTTCATGCTCCCTGGGTATGTCTTCTGTGTACTACATCATCCTCCTGCAGCAATATCTCTTCTTGCTGCATTTCTTCTCTTTCCTCCCTGGTTGAAGTAAACCTTCTTGCTTCATTGCTGTGACTCTTATTTTGTTGTTCATCTACCTAGTATCTATCAGTGACTTCATCACCTCTTTTTTTCTGTAGTATATGGTCTAGTCTTTGTTGTGCTCACATGCTCATATTCTTTCTATTCCTGTGTCACCTTCTCTTCTGCAGCCATTCAGTGTCACTGGTGTGGATATTCAATTGGCCTAATGTAAGACTGCCCTTTTCTTTTTCACCCTCTCATGCCAGCCTTATTATTCTTCTTTCCCTTCCTTCCATCAAAAAGAAGCACAGAACACTACAACCAACCCTGCACTTACTGCTCTTTGCCAATCTTACTTGCAGTTCTCCACACAAAAGATTCCCCAAACCAAATACAACCTTATCTGTCACACTTTTAAAGATTATCTAGATCACCCACTCTCCTTCCATATCTAACCTGTACCTGCCTTCACAATAGGAATGATACCACCTTAAAGGCCTCTTCTTGCACAAGAACCAATTTCCGTTCTAGTCTGCCCTTCATTCAACAAAGGAAACCTTTCACTTGAACCCTACTTTGCACTATTAACAAGCTTTCCTATTTACCATCTATATTGAATCTACAAACCCTGCAGAGTTTTGAAACCCTCTGCCCACTTTCAGCACATCTCCTGTCCCTGCTCAGTCTCTGTTGCACGGCACACCTCTGTCCTTTCAGCCAATCTTGAACAGTAGAAGCACAGGTTTAGAGGTCAACTGCGAAGTGGCTGTTCCGCATTGGTACCCAGCTGTGCCTCCACCGTTTGCACGCATCCCATATGTACACTCTTACTGGACTCTCTTTATGAGTCCAGTCCCATGTTTCTAGGCGGCCTAACAGGTGTCTGTGCAGGAGTCTATATGATGTACCTCAATTGGTTTCCTCTAATTCAAGCTACTCTTGTCTCTTTGCTACAAATGCCATCCACTTCCATTCTACAAACACCCAGGCTTTTGCTTCTGTTCTCCTCTTATGAAATCTGACAATGTTACCACTGATCCTATAAATCTGTCCCCTGAGATCTGCCAATGTTCCCAGCTAGGAAACTCTAAAGTCTACTTTTCTGTTTTTCATTGTTGCCCCCTTGACCTTTGCTTAAACTATCACAAATACATAAAGTTTGTGAATTGCTTCCTCTTCTGTTTTTCTGTTAACTCCCCTGACCCTACTTGACTCTCATTTGTCACTTTCCCATGCCATCACACCTCCAGTGTGTCTCTTTCTACCCTGAATATGAATGTAATCATTGCACAGCCGTCTCTTTATTTTCTCATGCTGTCCTTTCTAGGTACCTTGCAGATCCTCCCTGTATGCAATGGTATTTCTCCTGCCAGCTCTCAGTCAGTTCATGGACCCAGGAGCTCCTCCCTTTATGCCTACTATATTCCTAGCTTTCCCTTACTGTTACAATTATTGCTAACCTCTGTTCCCAGCCAGCTCTACTGAGTCCTTCTGTTACATTAGTTCATCCAGACAATCCTAGCTGTGCTAATTTGGTGACAGTGTTCTCTGCAAAAGATGTTCCCTATATCTTTCCTTTTTTTTCCCCCTTTTTTGTTTTGTTTTTTTTTGTTTTGTTTTGTTTTGTTTTTGTTTCTTTTTTTTTCTTTTCCTTTTTTTTGGAGTTTTGTTTTGTTTTTTTGATTTTTTTGGGTTTTTTTTTTTTTTTTTTTTTTTTTTTTTTTTTTTTTTTTTTTTT